>NC_047657.1:194054-361581 GCF_902201215.1 Prunus dulcis | reverse complement strand
ACCAAGATCATAAAGTAAATATCGTAACCATTGGAGTTCACAAGTTGCCATAGCCATCGCTCTATATTCTGCTTCGGCTGATGAGCGTGATACAGTATCTTGCTTCTTTGTTTTCCATGAGATAGGACTTTCTCCAAGAAGTACAAAGTAACCTGTAGTCGACCTCCTTGTCATTGGACAGCTAGCCCAATTAGAATCACAATAGGCTCTCAATTGAAAATTATTAGAAGATGATAACAGAATCCCTTGGCCTGGAGTCCCTTTCAAATAATGTAATAATCGATCTGCAGCATCTTTATGAGTTGTACGGGGGCTTTGCATGAATTGGCTCAAAATATGAACTGTATGAACAATGTCTGGCCTAGTGATGGTGAGATATATCAAGCGACCCACCAATCTTCTATAGGTTTCTGGATTATGTAATAGTTCTCCATCTTCATTATTTAACTTGAGATTTTGTTCCATGGGGAAGAAAGTAGGACGTGCACCAATAAGACGTGAGTCTTTCAAAATGTCAAGTGCATACTTCCGTTGGCTCAAATACAATCCTTTTGGAGAACGAGACACTTCTATCCCAAGGAAGTATTTTAAATCACCAAGGTCTTTTAAATGAAAACGTTGGTGCAACAAATTCTTGATAATTGATATAGTAGCAGTATCGGTACCTGTAATAATAATATCATCGACATATACAAGTAAGAAAATTGAGGACTTACCTTTGTGACGATAGAAAAGGGAGTAATCTGCTTTAGATTGAGAAAATCCCGCATCAAGTAATGCTTTGGAAAATTTTGCAAACCAACACCGAGAAGCTTGCTTTAATCCATAAAGTGATTTGTTAAGACGGCACACCATATTTCCCCCTTTGCCGTGAGAACCTGGAGGGAGCTGCATGTAAACCTCTTCATGTAAATCACCATGAAGAAAGGCATTGTTGACATCTAATTGTTGAAGACACCAACCCTTGGCAGCGGCCAAAGATAATAAAACACGAACAGTGGTAAGCTTGGCAACAGGAGAAAAAGTTTCATGATAATCAATCCCTTCCATTTGCGTATATCCCTTGGCAACGAGGCGAGCTTTGCATCGTTCAATAGTGCCATTAGAATGCCGTTTTATTTTATAGACCCACTTGCAGCCAATGGCTTTTTTATGAGCAGGCAAGGCCATGAGGGTCCATGTATGATTAGCTTCCAAGGCAGCAAGTTCACTTTGCATAGCTTTACGCCATTCAGGATATTTAATGGCTTCATCAAAAGTGTTAGGCTCAACAATGGTAGTAATAGAAGCAAGAAAACTTTGATGTTTAATAGAGAATTTGTCATAAGATAAATAATGGGATAAAGGGTACCTGGTGCCATGTTGAACCGGAGTTGAGGAAGGAAGATCAACTTGAGATTGGTAGCAGTGGTAGTCACTAAGGTAACCTGGTGGCTTTCGATGGCGAGGAGGAAGGGGAGTAGAGTCAGACGGTGTTGGTATAGATGGAGGAGAGGAGGACGGAATAGGAGGGAGAGAAGAAGTATGTGATATTGGGGAGGAATGGGTGGTAATTGGAGACGGAGGAGGTGTGGTCTCTGTAATGGGGTTAAGGGGTGGTGTAGGTGCGGAAGCAGTAGCATGATCAGAGGGCTCAAATTCTGGTATAGGAAGAGGTAAGACACTAGGCATGGTATTTGTGTGGGATAAATTGTAAGGAAATACAGTTTCATAGAAAGTGACATCACGTGAAGTATAAACCTTTTTAGTGTGAAGATCATAAATTTTGTAAGCCTTTTGAGAAGGTGGATAACCAAGAAAAATGCCTGGTGTGGCTCGTTTATCAAACTTTGAGTGAGGGGAAAGATTATGCCCATAACAAAGGCAACCAAAAATACGTAAATGTGCATAAGATGGTGACTTGCCAAAAAGAACATCATAAGGTGTTTTTCCTTGTAAAATTTTTGTGGGCAAACGATTAATTAAATATGTAGCAGTAAGAACACAATCTCCCCAAAAAGATAAAGGTAAATTCGATTGGAAACGAAGAGAACGAGCAATGTTTAAAAGATGACGATGTTTGCGCTCGACAACGCCATTTTGTTGCGGTGTTCCCACACAACTATGTTGATGAATGACACCAAGTGAAGAAAAAAAATGTTTAATGGTGTGATTAAAAAATTCAGTTCCATTATCGGTACGAACTTGGCGAATAGTGAGATTAAACTGTGTTTTAATCATAGCAAAAAAACGAGGTAGATAGGTAGTGACTTCAGATTTATGTTGCATTAAATAAAGCCAAGTACTACGAGAATAATCATCTACTATGGTTAAAAAATATTTAGCACCAGAAAGAGCAGGAACAGAATAAGGCCCCCACACATCACAATGAATCAAATCAAAGCAAGCATTCGTTGAAATAGTACTTGAGGGAAAAGAAAGTCTACAATGTTTAGCCAAAGGGCAAATGGTGCAAACATGATTATTAGGAATAGAAATTGTAGAATGAAAATTTTGTAGGTGGGGAAGAATAAATTTAGATGGATGACCTAAGCGCCAGTGCCATAGATTGAAACTCGGGGAAGCAACAGCGGAATTAGCAATAGAGGGTACATCAGGAGCCAAATAATAAAGACCACCACGTTCCAATCCCTTACCAATCTCCCTCTTCGAACTCAGGTCCTGCAAAACACAATGATCAGAATAAAAGGTAATAAAACAATTAAGTAGCTTAGTGAGTTTGCTAACGGAGAGAAGATTAAAATGAAAATCAGGTACCAATAAGACATTATGTAAAGGTAAAGAGGGTAAGGGTTTGGAAGAGCCAATATGAGTAATATTAGATGTTTGTCCAGTAGGTAATTTAATAGGAGCAGTATGAAGAGTGGTCATGTTGTCTAACATATTAGAACTAGAAACCATGTGATCGGTGGCGCCGGAATCAATTATCCAAGAACTGAGATTGAATGAAGAATGAAAACATAATGGGTTACCTGCAACATTAGCCATAGAATTATTTTTACCGGATGGCAACATGGCAATCAATTGATTGTATTGTGCATGAGTTAGAGTTGGTGCAGCTGGAGTGCTAGTGGTTGCTGCGACAAAAGAACCAGTAGAGGTAGTATGTGAGGAAGAAGAATTGGTCTTGGCAGTACCATTCTTCTTTTTGCAATGAGACTGTGTATGCCCTGCTGTATCACAAAATGTGCAAAACATATAATTTTTGCTGGCAGGATTTTTGCGACAACGAGATTCTGAGTGACCGTCGGTATCACAAAATTTGCAATGATAAAATGGTTTATGAGACTGCGGTCGATTAGCCGCCATGGCAGATTGATCGAGAGATGTTGTGATTACAGGTTGAAGAGAACGTTGGCGTTCATCTTGTAAGAGTAAGGAGTAGGCACGATTGACAGTGGGCAAAGGATCCTGAAGAAGCATATTACTACGAACCCCAAAATAAGATTCGTTCAACCCAGCCAAAAATTGCATGAGATGCTCTTCTTGAATGTGATTCATGCTAGTTTGAGAGGCTCCACAAGTGCAAGAGGTTAACGAAATATATGAAGATAACTCATCCCAATAACCTTTCAAAATAGTATAATAAGAGGCTATGGATGAGTTACCTTGTGTATGATTGGCAATGGCGCGACGAATCTCAAAAATCCTAGGAGCATTCTTTTGAGAAAAACGTTCACGGAGATCGTCCCAAACTTCGCGTGCTGTAGCGGTATAGATAACACTATTGGATATCTCGGGAGAGAGAGCGTTAACAATCCAAGATAGAACCATGCTATTACACCTGGTCCATTGATGAAATTTGGTTGAAGCATCCTCAGGTTTGGCAATACTGCCATCAATGAACCCAAGTTTGTTTTTGGCGTCAAGAGCCATCCTCATGGCACGAGACCATGTAGGATAATTGTCACCAAGCAGCAGCTGTGTAACAAGAATCACACCAGGGTTATCAGAATGATGTAAATAAAGGGGAGAAGAAGCCGCATATTCTGTGGACAGCGGCGTGTCCTTATTAACTGATTTCTTCCCATTAGATTTGGAAGAAGCAGTGGAGGCAGTGTCAGACATGGTTGAAAAAAAAACGTAGGAAGAATGAAAATTTTTAATGGATCAATACAAGCTCTGATACCATGTAAAAATAATATCTCGTATATTTGTTATATCTTTGCAATACAGAAGAAGACCAATATATATGGCCAATAAGACTACCTAAGGAAGGTAATTTAAATCCTAAGTTAAAGGCACTAATTTGTACAAGCCTTAACAGAGAAGTTGACTATTCCTATACAATGTAACAAATAATGTACAATATATTTTGTAATCTTTCCATACCTTCAATACAAACAAAGCTTAAAAGTTAAAGGGCTACTTCAGACTGAACAATGTGTCCAGTATTAATTATAGTGAGATATTGAGAGATACAATTCGCATAGTCTACTTGAAGTTTTGTTTTTTTCTTCTTTGGTGTCAAAATATTGAGAGATGCAAAAAGCAAAGCAAAATCATATTGATCTTGTAATGAAAACAGAATAACCAAGGGCTTAATACACAAGTACGTTTCACATTTTTTCTCGGAGTAACACCACCGGCCACCCAACCTCGTCTGACTGGTCGGATCCTCTGTTTCCTCTGCTGTTCCTGCTTCGAAACTTCACTCCAGAAAGGCAAGGAAAGCCCTACACCTTATCCAAACGTTACACCAAAATGGTAATCGAACACCACCTTCTTCATAAGCTGGAATTAATTTCTCCCTGCAATCAAATTCAAATGTAATATGCAAGGTCAAATCAACTATGGATAAGATTTATTACGATGCAACATACGTACTTCTCAGACAAATAAATTTTACCATCTCCAAACGTTATCCTGTATGCTAAACCATCCAGTTTTAAAGCCATTGTCATCGAATTATTCAATTATATTGTACTCATCATAGGGGACAATTTGATGTGGCTGGGGTCCAGTAACACACTGTAGTAATGTTTGGGTAAATCCTGCAACATCCTGGTCACATACTAGACGAACCCCACATTTCTGGACTTCCATGCATGGGTTGTTGGTTTCAAATAGAGCACCCATAACACTTGAATCATTTAACAAATGTTCAAAGAACATAGAAGGTAAATAGGAAATCCAAAGAAAATCATCAGATCCAAATCTGCGTTGTAACCGGGGCAGCGGGATTGACCGCATGCTTCTGTGAGTCTGCAATAAGGAGGAGAATCGTAGAGGTTCCTGACATCGCAACGGAATTAAGATATGATATAAGAATGTGAGGAATTGTGTTTGGAGGAATTTGATTTGAGGAATTGGATGGATGAATTGGATTTGAGAGGTATGTGATAAATGATTTTGATAAGAGGACTTGAGGACTTTAGATTTGAAGGATTTGGATTTGGGGAAAAAAATATGAGGAATTTGATGTATGGTTTTGGATTTGAATATGAGAAATTTGCGATAAGGATTTAGAAACAACCTATGATCGATTGCTCTGATACCATGCTAAAATATGAATACTTTTTTGGTTATTTTATTCTTCTCGATAAAGAGGTATATATAAGAGTGTACATGGCTGTTTTACAAGGAAAAGGATACAGTAATAAATTAGGATAATATCTTTTAATTATCAAAATCTTTTGAAGTTTCAATCGAACACACCACATAGTCAAATTTTGGTGTCATTGATCAAGTCTAGAATACTTTACAGATGATCGAGTCTAGAACTTGGTTCTATCTCCTTAAGATGAAATGCCTCCTCACAAGTGCTTTTAGGATTTGCTTAGCAAAAGTCTCCCAGGATACAACGATCGACTTCTTGTTGAAGTAGCACTACAATCCCCAAGAAAAGCGAACTCAAACTTGTGTATGAATTCTCACTTAGTAACTCACTATATTTCTAAAAATATAATGCTATGAATGCTCTAAAAACTACTATTGTTAGATGACAATTGGATGAATGAAATGTTGTAGGATCTTCTCTATTTATAGGCAACAAGGACTCTGTCCAAAAAAGATGTGACTGAAAAATATCAACAAATGTGTATTTTCATGTTGCAACCATAAGCCAAGAAGTGCAATGTTTCATTTATTATGAAACAATGCAACTTAAGCCAAGAAGTGCAAACGTTTCATATATGAAACAATGCAACTTATCACATAAAGTATTATTGTTTTACAAACAAAATAAATAATATTTTATTTTTCATCGGTTAAGAACATGACTATTCCCAATGGATACATACCAATTCGTAAAAGTCATGTACTTAAAGTCACGAATCCCACAATTTAATTTCCATTCAATTATTAAAAAAGTAAATATAAATATTATATTTTTCTATCAAATTCTTCATCAGCTTTGTGAAGAAGCAACATGACTGCTTTTCAAAAAATCTTGCAGAAATGGCAATGGTTGTCGTCAATGATGGTAAAAACTGAGGAGGTGGGTACAAGAAATTTCTCAAATGATATTTAATGAGTATAATACTTGAATTTTGTGTGTGTTATGGAAAGTGATACATGTATTAAACAAGAAAAATACATATGTACTCGTACAATATGTGTATTGTACATTTGCTTTTTTTTTTTTTTAAATATGTATTTTTCCAAGTCCTTAAGCAATGTACAGAAAACACATGTATTATTGAAAAATACGTACTTACATGTATAATACGAGTATAAATCGGGAAAATGCAAATTCTTTTTGTGTGTAATAACTTTGAAAAAGGAAAAAAAAATAAAAGGAGATAAATAATATATTTAAACAGTATAGCCGTTCGGCTATATAAGAAATAAATAATAAAAAGAGGTATAGCCGTGCGGATGTACTACTTATTTCAAAAAAATTAAAAATATAAACCAGTATAGCCGTACAGCTATACAATTTATTTTAAGAAAAAAGGGTATAGCCGTGCGGAGGTACTATTTATTTTAAAAAATTAAAAATAAAAAGAGTACTGCCGCCGGCTATACTAATTATTGAAAGGAAAAAGGAGTATAGCCGCCTGGCGATATTTGTGGAATAATATATTTAAACGGTATAGCCGTGTGGCTATACTATTTATTTAAGAAATAAAAAAAGGAGTGTAGTTGCGCAGCTATACTAAGTATTAAAAAAATAATAAATATAAACCAGTATTACTGCATGGCTATACTAATTGTTAAAATGAAAATAATAAAAAAGTAGTACAATTCACGGCTATAAGATTATATTTTAAATATGTTATTTAACGAGTATAATACTTGAATTTTGTTTATGTTATGGAAAGTAATACGTGTATTAAACATGAAAAATATGTACGTATGTGTACAATATCTGTATTGTATGTTTGCTTTTTTTATAATAAAAAATATATATTTTATCGAGTGCTAGCAATGTACGGAAAACAGAAGTATTATTAAAAAATACATACTTACATGTATAATACGAGTATAAATCGAGAAAATGCTAATTCTTTATACTTGTAACAACTTTGAAAAATGAAAAAAAAAATCAAAAAGGGATAAATAATATTTAAACTGTATAGCCGTTCGGCTATACTATTTATTTAAGAAATAAAAAAATAAAAAAAGAGTATAACCGCTCGGTTGTACTAAACGAGTACAGCCGTGCGGCTATACTAATTATTAAAAGAAAAAGGAGTATAGCCGTCCGGCTATACGGTTAGAATAATATATTTAAAAGGTATAATTGCGGGGCTATACTATTTATTTAATCTTTAATTTTTCATTTCCTCTATTTATTTCGGATCCTGAATGAACCCATTTGGTAGCCTGGATAAAAACACTATATTGAATCCACTATCCTACTCCTTTGTATGGTGCCACAAATCATCTTGGATTGGATTTCAGCCTCAATTCTAGCAGGATTACGAATCCCAGCAAAAAGCTGATTTTTTTTTTTTTCTTATTCATTAGGGAGAGGGAGTACTATATTGGGTTATCTTAAGATCATCTCCTACGTGAATCAAATTCGAGTGCACTTTAGAAGGAGGGGAGAGTTTGACCCACTATTCTACTGTTGTGCTATCCCATATGCATTAACTTGGATAAGCGGGTTTCCTCGCTTGGCGGATCCTCCTTGGTCTGTTGTTTTGGATGCCCTTTTTGTCTTTCTAGCCACTTTTTTGACTGGTGGTTTTGGAGAAGCATGAATTTATAGTTTTGTAATTTTGATTTTATTAGAAAGTATAATTTTTCTATTCAGCAAAAGACAAAAAATGGTGAAATATTCAAAATACCAAAAAATGTCCTTGGTTATTTCAAACATTAAGAATTGAAATTATTAATTAAATGGGGATAATATGGTAAATTTACATATTTTATATTAAAAAAATTAAAATAAAAACAAAATCAGATAAAAAGTCCTACTTTTATGGAACATAACTACCCACGTCATCTTTTCTTAATTCTAAAAATAAAAGAAAAAAGAAAAAAAAGAAAACCAATTGGCACATGCATGAGCATGTGCCAAGGGGCTAGTATATATAAAGCAAAAGACAAAGAATAGTGAAACATTCAAAATACCAGAAAATGCCCTTGATTAATGCAAACATTAAGAATTGAAATTATTAATTAAATAAGTATAATATGGTAAATTCACACTTTTTATATTTAAAAAATTAAAATTAAAAGAAAGATCAGATAATGGATCATATTTTTATGGAACACAACTACCCAGCGTATAGAGAAGCTAGTATCTATTTTATTGAAATATTATTACGGTTATTCTTTAGATAAAAAAATTATATTCTAATTCAATTGTTTTCTATTTGACAAAACATTAAAACATTTTCATGCATCCTGGTCTTGGTAATTAAATAATTGTAAAAGCTTTTTTATATTTAATTCAACATTTCAAACAAACATAGTAAGTAATAACAAGAAAATTTGCAACAATGGAAAGGAATCTGCAATTCATAAAGCACGAATCCAAGCATCATGTCTAGCATGGAAACGTTAGCTAGTTCGTTTTATTTCAAGGAAGGTTGCTATTTCTATTTCAATAGTTATTTTCTTTTTCTTTCTTTTTTTCTTTTTTTTTACAAACAAAAGCTGGTTGATTGGGATGTATGTTAAAATTCCACAAGACAAATGCCCAATTTTCTATAAATTTTTTTTTAATCTTATATGAATGATTATGAGAAGGATGAGGGTTTTCTCACACACACAAATGTCATGAGAGTTCGAATTTGAGACCACTAGTCTAAAAGTTAATGTATTTTTCACTTAATTAGGCCCCATTAACAAGGATTGTCTCTTTTAACTAATCAGAAAGTCACAATATATTTTTCGAAATATAAAGATTTATAAAGGCATTCAACTCTTGCTGTCAAAATCATGGGATTTTTTCAGATGTACGTACAACATAGCAGCTTTGAATGATTTAAAATATAAATAAGGTCGAATTGTTATATTTTGTTTTGTTTTTAAAAAGGGGTCCAATAATTCAAATTCTTATTGTGATACACGAAAAAATAGAAGGAAAAAAATATCTACAAATGCT
This sequence comes from Prunus dulcis, assembly GCF_902201215.1. NCBI lineage: Eukaryota > Viridiplantae > Streptophyta > Magnoliopsida > Rosales > Rosaceae > Prunus > Prunus dulcis. The sequence goes on along the minus strand of NC_047657.1, from coordinate 352,079 downwards.
AACTTTTATTAAAACCCTTTGCTGTTATCAATGCCCTAATTTACCATCTTATATATATATACCTCTTATCCTGCCCAATGTGCCCATTAAAAGTCAGATTTTTTTTTTCTTGCTGGGCAGAATTGCTGCTAGTATGGCTTAATGCACAAGGTAAAAGCTGCATTTACAAAAAGAGGTACCAACAATCCTTTGCACATTGTTTATAATTGATTCACACACTGTTCGTTCATTTCTATAAGCTTTGATTTTGTGCCATAGTTGTAGTAGAAAATAGAATGTTTCTTTTTTATGATTTATAATAAAAATCGGATTGAAATCTCCTCATCTCAAGTCCTGAAAATTCCCAAATTCCCATAAATAGTGGAGAAATCACGACGTCACATTTGACTAGCACTGTATAAGAGGAATATGAAGATCCGGAGGCATCAACAACAACACTAATCGTCAAGTCAGCGAACATATCCGCGAAGTTTCCTCATCTAACGTCAGTATCCCTCATATAAAAACAAGTTAACAGATAAGAGTCACTGATGACCCATTTTTGGGGTTAATTCTTATCAGCTTTGTGAAGAAGCAACATGACTGCTTTTCAAAAAATCCTGCAGAAATGGCAATGGTTGTCTTCGATCATGGTAAAAATTGGGAAGGTGGGTACCGGAAGTTTCTCAGACAGTGAGGTTAATACCAATTAACGTTACTTCTCTCTATTGTAGTTGTTGCCCACATGTCAAATTCGTCTGTAATACCATGTATCATTGCCGCGTGATATTACAGTACTATTGTATAATTTCTTCAAATAATGGTCTTTTTAGAAGGAGTGTTGCTTTTTATCTACTTACACTATATTTTATAACTAAAAAATGAGTGTAAGTGGATAAAATTGGAGTGGAGAAATCATTACCCATTAGAAGCCCCAAATTAGTTACTGTTTGGGAAAAGACTAGAGACACAACTTCCCGTACTCCAACAATTATCGAGCCAACCGACATACCCAAAGCCTCAATCCACCATCCAAACCTGCTTTTCACAAAGGGGAGTGCTAGCAATCTTCTCTCTAACCTTCTCTTTTCGACCTTCTCCCTTCTTTTCATGACAAGTGTCACTTTCCTTACACTAGAAACAACGTCATTAATGCATCACACAAACTAATTTTTGTTTTTCAAGAGAATGAAAACTAAGGCGCATTACCCTTATTTGCACTGGCGGATCCACAGAGGAGCAAGGAGGTGCAGCTGCACCTCCCCTCGCCGAAAACTTCCTTGTGGATGTCGGAATTTGCCCCTTTGCTAGTGCCCACAAATTTTTCGACTAAATGCCTCAAAGATATTATGTTGTTTGCTGTTGTGTGAGACTCTGTATATTTACCTTAGATTGTTGGTCTCGATCCCACGAGTGTGTAGGAGAAAACGGTTTATCAATCGGAGCTTCACAACAAAAGTTATGAATTGCAAAATTTTTCTAGAACTATAGTTGAGTTGCAGAGGTTCTTCAAGGAAGAAGACTGACTCTGCGCTCTTCTCACTTTTGATTCTTTTTTAAATGGTTCAATAGCAAGCTGACACATGTCCATCTCCAATTGGCCTAACTTAAAAAATTCATAAAAAACTCATGTGTGCCAAACAATTCACTGAAAATTATCCCAAACTCTTAATCACAGGTACTTTTATCTCGTGACCTCCAAATCATATGTGCTTTTGGTTAGATTAATTGGTATTAATTTTGGTTGGATTAATTATGTGATTGACATGGATTTTGTTCATATTTGATATGAATTTTGGTAAATTAATTGTGTCACTGGCATTGATTTTGTTCATATTAATTGATATTCCATACAGTATATAGACTATAATCAATTATGAATGACATTAGTATTGTTTAAATTCTAGGGGCATTGGTTGTCTAAATTAATTTTTGAATTTTTAGCCCTTTTTTTAACATACTACAAGGATATTAGACTTGGGGAAAAGACTAGAGACACAACTTCCCGTACTCCAACAATTATCGAGCCAACCGACATACCCAAAGCCTCAATCCACCATCCAAACCTGCTTATTTGCCCAAGATTTTCATTCTTGCAAAAAAGGCAGAGGGTGAAAAAAACAGTTAAATTTTCAAGAAGAAAGAAAAGAAAAAGTGTTTTTGCAAAGCAACTATTGGGCGAAATCAAATCGAAGCAAAATCATTACAAGAGAAAGCGAGACACACAATGACAGGTATGATGAAAGAATATAAAAAGGGGCACCACATTTAACGCTAAAGTCAATACAGACAATCTCCTTTCACATGGGATGGCACCACAATGAAAAAATGGACTAAACTCTACCCCTTCCCTCCATGTCAAATGACAAAAAAAAAAATGCGGATGAACTCATTAAACTACGCCGTATTGACGCTCTATTTACCCTCTTTTGCGATAAATTCACATTTCTAAACTTCAAGAATTAGCACACCTTTAAAGTTTGTTGTGCTGACAAGATGCAGAGAGTGGCTGAGTTTGATGGTTTTAAAATTGTGTAAAGGCTGTCAATTGCAAAAGCATAGCAAAGTTAGATTCCCTGGTTAAACAGTTATAAAAGATGAAATGAGTAAAAAGGACATAGTTTTGTTCCCATCAGAAAATGTTTTATGCAACTATTACGCATGTTAAGTTATAGTAAAGGAAAATCATTTAAGAATGCGTAAGTTATTGGGAAGATCTTCAAGTCCATTGTAAAGGCTCACATTACAAAATAGAGAGTTCAAGTAGCATTTAAGAGAATAATTTAATTAGAGGATCAAAATATGATTTTGGGATAAATTTCAGGATCATTTTGATAATTAAAAAAATTCAGTTTTTTTTTTATTTTTATTTAGGTGATTTATAAAGCAAATACATTAAATCGACTCATTCGATAATTAGTAATGGAAAGATTATGCTTATCACCATTTTTTTTTTAAGGGTCAAAATGCTTATTACGTTAAAAAAATTCTCGTTACTGTGATTCCATATTTGAAATAACCTTCCGTGGCTATTTATTTTTGTATTGACTCGGTCTTTGTGTTTAAATTATAAATACAATGTATTGTGTTTATCTCATAAAAAATATACTCGATGTGGAGGAGAGCTTTGGCCGATGGACATGTCGGCAGTAGCGTAGTTTAGTTTTGAGACGTAAGAGTGAGGGCGAATACATTAAATGAAACTCATTCAATAATTAACAATGAAATGCGGATGTTTTGTTTTTATGTTGTAAAAAATGATCACCAACAATTTGGTGAGCAAAGATAAGCTCGAGCTGTGCCCGCGGGACACGTCGGTAGTATTTTAGACTTAAGAGAGAAGGCAGGTACAGCTCATGTCTATTTGTCAATGCATACGTGTAAAAAACATACTGGCACTGCCACGTGCTACAGTGCCACGTACTAACTAGCTGTTGGCAATGACATGCATGCGATTCCAGCTCACTCCACTGACAAAAACAAAACATTTTCATTCATCCTCCTGGTCATCCACTCATGACAAATACTTGCAAAAGCTTTTTAAAATTTAATTTCCCATTTTAAAAAAACATAGTAAGTTTTGCACTAATGGAATGCAATCTACAATTCATCAAGCACGAATCCAAGCATCTTGTCTTGCATGGAAGATTTTTATTTTTATTATTATTATTTTTTAAAGGGTTCAATTATTTCGATTTTTTTGGCTTATTGTGATACACAAAAACAGAAAAGAAAGAAAAAAAATCTAGAATTTCTAACTTGTAGTAGGGTTTAGTGCCCTTGTCAGTTTTATAAATACCCAGTATCCTGTCCAATGTGGGCATTGAGAAAGTCTAAAATTCTTTTTCTTACTGGGCAGAGTTGCTCGTATGCCTTAATGCACAAGGTAAAAGCTGCTTTTTCAAAAAGAGGTACCAACAATCCTTCCCTAATTCTTTTTTTCTTCATTTCTATATGCTTGCTTGCTTAGGATGTTTCTTTTTTGTTATTTTATTTTTTTGAATTACAATAAGAATCTAGATTTCCTCATCTCAAGTTCTGAAAATTCCCATGAATGGTGGTCTTTTTTTTCTTTTTCTTTTTTTAAGGGGACACAACTTCCTCTACTTCTCCAACAATTCTAGGAGAGAGATTTTTATGAAACGGAAATAACATTATTTTGTTATTCCGGTCAATAACACTATGACAAGCGTGATAACATTTTCATGTAAAATAGCATTATTGGCCGGGAAGTTTTTCTCCAATTCTAGAGCCAACCGAAATACCAAAAGCCTCAATCCACCATCCAAACATGCTTTTTACAGATTAACCTCATTCTTGCAATTTAGAAAAAGGCAAAGGGTAAAAAAAAAATTGTTTGAATTTCAAAATAAATAAATAACTGTTATCAAAAAACAACTATTCGGCGAAATCAAATCGAAGCAAAACCGTTACAAAAGAAAGCGACACAGGCAGTGACGACGACGATGAAGAAGAATATAAAAAGGGGGAAGACGTTTGACGCTCAAGGCAAAGCGAACAATCTCCTTAAACTACGCCGTATTGACGCTCTGTTTTCGCTCTTCTACGATGACTTCGCATTTCTGATTTGCTTTCGCTAATCTCGAAAATTTCCCCGCTTTGCCGATTTTGTTTTGTTCTTATTTGTTGATCGTTTCAATACGATACCGACTGATTCACCAACCTGCAAGGTCGGCATGTGATTCTTATTCTTTGTTTCTTTTGAACATTTTGCTTTTCTTTGTTTTTTTTTTTTTTTATAGTATTTTTTGAATTGGATCTCATCTTTGGTTACCCCAATTGAAGCTGGAATTATTGTCTATCCACTTAGACTAAGATCTGCATACATTTATATAATTGCTGTTTTTTGCTTTTCTTTTCTAATAAAAAAAGAAGATATTTTTTGAATTTTAGAGACAGAACCAGGCTGGCATGAAGGGTTGCTTCATCTTCTATTTTAATTTAGTTCATGGGCTTTGTTTGTTTTACTCATTTCGCCATCAGTTTTGGTGAAAGAGTGTATCTTTAAGAGATCAAAAGGTTGTTTTGCTTGGCTGCTAAGGTGAATTTGGTTCTTTTGGTGGAGAATTCCCATTTCAATTTACTGAAATGGGTGTCTACTCAATCTTTCTTCTTCTTTTTTTCTCATCAATTTGTACAGCTACTAGATAATTCGGTTTGGTATTTCACCCATTAAGTTTTCTCTGAATTGTATAGCTTGCAATCTAAACACTTCATTTTTTTTTTTTTCCATTAAAGATAACTCATTTCACATCTGCTTCAAAATGTAGTTGCATGTAGCTGAATCTGCAAGCAATACATGTTTGTATATATATTTATTTATATTGTATTCTGATTGATTCATTGACTTGGATTGGAATCCGTTTACAACAATCATAGCTGTGAAATGTATGTAATTTCATTTTCTTATATTTTTAGAGAGTGGAACTCAACTCAAGTCTATGTTTTGTTCGGTACAGGTACTCTGTTCTCTGTTTTTTCTTCGTTCAGCAGTGGATTGGATTGATGTGCAATGCAAAGGTCACGTAGAGCTCTTCTGCAAAGAAGAGCGTTGGGGTTCGGCGGAAGGAGCCGCTTGTATAAGGTGTCTCTGTCTTTAGTTTTTGTCTTGTGGGGGCTTGTCTTTCTTTTCAGCTTATGGCTCAGTCGTGGAGATGGATACAGAGGTAACCTCTCTACTCAATATAATTCTCTTCTGTTGGCTTCCTTTATGAACTGTTTGTGAATTTCTGAAATAATATCTAAAGCACTAAGCTTCTGCAGTGAATATGATCACCATTTTTTGTTTGGTTGCAAAACTGCTTCTGATGCTGAGTTTAGCTTAGAATCAGTGGTCTCTACTTATTCTTGTTTACCTGAAATATCAGCTCGGCCGTTACATTGCATATATTAATCTATTTTCCTTTTTCTTTTGTTTGACTCACCAATTTAGCGTTGTGATTTATATGTTATGGTATTATTTGCTACATTTCTGCTTCAGTGACTCAGTTAGTTAACTCTGATCCTGGATGTGGTGCGCTGAGCGATTTAATATACTAAATCATTTGAAATTCATGCATGGGTATAATTTGGGAGGATCCAAAGATGAAATATTTTTCTATTTGCGTAGACTTGTAATCAAAACCAGGTTGGGGAAATTTTTAATAAGCCCCTGAAAACATATTATTATTGTACGTTGTACAGCAGCACTGATTGAACTAGATATAATTATAGAAGAGTTATTGAGGTATGTCTTTGTGGTTATCTGTACCTAAAACCTCTCTGCTCCATAGCTAATCGCCGAAAGGAAAAACAATAATGAAAATTGCAGATCATAACCTGAAAACAATTTAGAAAAATCAACGATCTGAAAACACAGAAATGTAGATATCAGTAAAATTTTAGGGGAAATGGCAGAAATTAGGGGGAAAATGAGCAAACTATGAATGACACTTCAGGAGATGTTAAGTCAACTATCCACTATTTTGACTTGCCCAATGGGGTTCAGTATAGGTGCATAGGAGGTTTATACGATTCAGGATAAAGTTTTCAACGATACAGGCATAAGGGGGGGCACTTTATTACTCACAAGGCAAGGCATAAGCCTCGAGGTGTTGACATGTAAGCCATTTGGCACTCAAAGTTTACAATTAAAAATGTACAATATTTTCAATAAATAAAATCTCTAGAAAGCATAATAATTAATCCCAAAATATATAATACTCTCTGCTGACTACTAAACAAACCAAGTAAGGATTTAGTTTCACCATCTAGTTTTTAGTTTTTATAGCCTCATACACTCAATCAAATATTCATATCACTCTCATAAAAACAAAAATAAAGATAAAATGGTATTCATACTTCACTACCATTGCATGTGGCTGCAGATATGATACCTCAACTTCATTTAGAGCAAAGCTCTTCCCTTTTGTACATTCGGACATTAGTTGTAGGGAAGCTCTTTGTACATGTGTACATCTCAACATTGATACACTTTTACTCAACAGAAAAAGAATCACGAAGAGATGGTGCATTGGCATGGTACTTGGGTAGAATCACAAACGGGAAAATTGATGATGGACGACTAACGCTGCTGATGATAGGGCTGCTGGTGCTGAGGGTTGGGCTTTGGGAAATTTTAAAGACTGGGAAAATTGATTGGGTTCCTAAATGTTGAAGACCGAAATCATTGCAGGTTATATTATTGAGGGCTGTTTAGTTGGCCGGGGAGGCTTGGAAACTGGACATTTCAACCTTTTATTTACCATCTGACATTGGTTGAAAAAAAAAAAAGGGAAAGAGCTTAAGGTTTTAAAAATTAGAAAATCCAAGAGGCAGTCAACTCTTGTGTAAGGGCACAATAGGAGTGCTTAGTAGAGAAGCACCTGAAGTATTTTCAGTATTTTCAGTGCAAGGCCAATATTCGTGCCCAAGCAAGGAAATCGTCTGGAAGGTTTCTGCAATTTCATGAAACTTCCCTGAGATTAAGATGGTTTGCAGTGTTAGCATGCTTTGAGATATCCTGAGCGAAATTTCAGCTGAAAATCTATCGATAAGTTGACACTGTGTATCTCCCCTTGCAAACAAGTGAATTCTTTGATGAAACACTGTCATTAATTTCGCTTTTTACATTCATCTTATTTCTTCTTTTTCTTTTATCTTTTTTCACTTTTAGTGTGATTTTTATGATTTACTCCTGCATGCTGCTTGTTATGAGCTATTTTGTCTCTTCTTTCTGTTAGATGGATCCACTGTATCTCCAGTTGGTATGTCAACTTGGGATAAAGCTAAGCTGGACCGGGATGAACACTCTGATTCTGTAGATATACAAAAAGAAACTGATTTGGTCTACTATTCTGGTGGTGTGTGCGCAAATGGTGTTGAAACCAGTGGTTTAAATGGTGAATTCTTTGCTCGTGAAGGAAGTAGACATTGTGCCTCAGCTGAAGGAAATATATTTTTTGACTCAGCTGTTAGTGAGCAACCTGAGGTGGAGAGCTCTGGTTCAGGTGTGAAACTTGAAAATGATGCTCCAAAGAATGGCCGCCTACCTCGTGCTGTGCCACTTGGTCTTGATGAGTTCAAGAGCAAAACATTTAATTCCAAAACTAAATCTGGAAATGGTGAGGCTGGAGGCATAAAACACAGAGTGGAGCCTGGTGGTGCTGAATACAATTATGCTTCAGCTGCAAAGGGAGCCAAGGTCTTGGATTTTAACAAGGAAGCTAAAGGTGCCTCTAATATCTTAGGCAGGGATAAGGACAAGTACCTTCGCAATCCATGTTCTGCAGAAGGAAAATTTGTCGATATAGAGCTTTCAGAAGAAACGTTAGTAGATACAATTCAAATAGCTAATTATGAGCACTATTCTTCTAATTTAAAGGCTTTTGAGCTGCTTGGCAGTTTGGTCTATCCAACAGATGAATGGGTTCTACTTGGGAATTTCACTGCTGCAAATAATAAGCTTGCACGAAGGTTTGATCTTCAGGAACCGAAGTGGGTGAGATATATAAAGTTGAATCTTTTGAGCCATTATGGTTCAGAATTCTATTGCACACTCAGTGTTGTTGAAATTTATGGAGTGGATGCTGTTGAGCGAATGCTTGAGGATTTGATTTCTGTTGAAAACAGTCCGTTTGTGTCTGAGGGAGCAACTGTTGACCAGAAACCTACGTCCTCCAACCCAGACTCCCCTGAGGTTGATGAATTTTATCATAATATTGTTAAAGAATTGGAACCTGAATATGCAGTTGGACACTCTGACTTGAACAATGAAATAATGAAAAGTGAAGTGCCTGATCCTATCAAAGAGGTTCGCCATCTACAAGTTAACAGGATGCCTGGGGACACCGTTCTTAAAATACTAATGCAGAAAGTTCGTTCCTTGGATTTTAGTTTATCAGTTCTGGAGCGATACCTGGAGGAATCTAATTCAAGATATGGCAGTATTTTCAGAGAATTCGACAAAGATTTGGGAGAAAAAGACTTAGATGTACAGAAGATCAGAGAAGACATAAGGAATCTCCTTGAAAGCCAGGAAATCATTGTATGTAAAACTCTTATCTCATAGAATTTTGACTATTATTAGCTTTGTCATTATTCTTGGAAATATTGGTATTGCCTTTTCTTTATTCACGGTATTATGCGTTAATACTTTTTTTAAACTGGTTTTCTTGTCCTTGTAGGCTAAAGATGTTCGCAACCTTATATCTTGGCAGTCCCTAGTCTCCATGCAATTGGGTAATTTAGTCAGGGACAATGCTATCCTCAGGTCAGGGTTTGATCTTTCGTTTAAGACTTCTCCATTTTTTATGTATTGAAATTTTCTTTTCTACATTGATGCGATGTTGAGTTGACAAGTTACTTTTTTCTGGGGAGTAACTATTTAGTGCACGCAATCTTATTAGCTCCTCTTTACAGCAAATAAAGAAAGAAAAGAAACTTAAGAAAACTGAAGTGTTTCAAATTCTGTATATTTCTTAAACTTTGCCCTCAAATTTGTTTTAGTTTCAAATCTAATAAATATTTTATATGAGCTCGTAAAGGGTAGTTATATATACAGGGATTAATTTTTAAGCAAGTTAATTTAAAGATAAGGCAACCTTATGCATGTTTTCCGTCGTCGCTTTCATCAAATATATGTAAACTGAAGCAACCAGAAAAAGTAAACAATGGTTTAATGCTCACCTCCATGTTTCTAGCCTGAATTCATCTACTTGTTTCTGCTAGGTGAACAGTTCATATAGATGCGTGTATTCTAATACAATTGTTATTGCTTTGCAGATCTGAGGTTGAAAAGGTGAGGGAGAAGCAGCAATCTGTAGATAATAAGGGTATCATAATATTTCTTGTATGTTTAATTTTTTCATTGTTAGCTCTTGTGAAGCTTTTCATAGATATGGCGTTTAGTGTTTATATGGCATTTAGTGTTCATAGAACAGACCAGTCCAGGAAATTTTGTCGGTTGAGCTCTTCCTGGCTCTTTTTACTTGTGAGCTGTATCCTTGTCCTATTTATATCATCATTATAATCTTTGCAACAACTCTATTTTTTTTTTTCTCCTTTCCCTTAATAATAATTATAAACGGTAAACATATCTTGGAGCTTTCTAGCTTTCTTGTGGGGAATGGTTTTACTTCTTTTTTACTACATCCAATAAGGTCTAGTCCATTGAAAAAGGATCTTGACTTATAGACCTGTAATCTTAGGTTCCATTGCACTTTGACACTGTGTGTGAGAAAACCACCCTACCCCTTCCTAACTTTGCAATTGAAAAAGCAATTTCATTTGGATACAATACTGGGCATTGAATTGTCTAAAATCAACAACGACCCTTTCCATTTAAAATACGAACAACAAGTAGAGAGGTAGAAACGTTTTTCTTGGCCTGCACTTTTTTGGTTTGTACTAAAATTCAAAAGGAGTTCTTGATTTTTGAGTAAATTATGTGTCTATATGGAGATGGTACCCTCCAAACGGAAAACACTTGCACAATTAGTTTCACAGATGTTGATAACAAAATGGTCAACATTAATACATGATTTAAAATCTTTTAAGGTGCGTGTTATAATTACTAATAATAATACTACCTCATTCAGAAACGAGACTGTCATGATTGATAAAGAAACAGGGGAGACTTTGGAGTGGTAGCTAGCCCTTTCTTTGTTTTTCCGTCTAGGCTAGCAAATATGGGGACAATTCATAGGTGGCAAGAATAAAACCATTGGAATTGTACATTTGTAAACCTCAAAATTGAACTATAGAGCACCTCAAAACTCCGAGTTGTGCAAATTGCAAGATATGGTCTAATGTGGTAAAAGAATGAGCATGAGGCGAGAAGTAAAATCAGACACTCTAAATTCAAATCATCACCTTAAAACCTCTTCCCGACCAGTGTGTGTAGTAGAAATTTTCCTCCTTGCCAAACTAACGGCCTGTGCCCTTGCAGAAAATATAAATAATTATTAAGATGAAGTGAAAGGGAAAAAATCAACTTTCGTAGGAAAGCCTGGTAGGACAATACATTTTTTGGATGCTCTAAAATGTTTGCAAAATCAAAGTTAGTGTACGTGACGGTGACGGTGACGGTGACGGACAGAAAGTCGGACTTTGAGGGCATCCCAAGATGACTTGGTAATGAAGTAGGTTCCATTTTTGAATTTAGGTGCATATAATCAAATATTATTTCGTATCAAAGAAAGGGCTCTTAAGTTTCTATTGTACTTGAAACTGTTCTTTTATCCCTCCTATATTTCCTACACCCTGCCACTATTATAATACAATACACTCATATTCATTATAAAATGCTAACAGCTATCTCACTGGGTTAAACCAGCACTGTCTGATACCTGAGTCAGGATTGAGACATTTTATTAGTTGTGCACTGCATTAGTTTAATTAGTTTACCAGATTGATTACTGGGAATTGATTGTTAGAGAGCCTTGTTATCTGCAAGCATAATAAACACGTTCTATATCATAATATTATAATCCCCCATACTATTTTTTTCTTTTTTTGGGAAGAACATTTTTGCAAATTTATTAAACCCTTAAATTCTGTTCTTTCTAATTTCTAATTTGTTGGTTAGGTTAGGATCCCTGCATCAGTGATTGCGAGTAGTAGTAATTGGAAAGAAAAAATGATGCAAATATGAAAGTTGTGTAACTTTTGGAAAGAGAGCCAAACTTGGATCAAGTAGCAAGGAAGCATCTTATGGCCGGAAACACACACACAGACACTTACATATATAGACACCAAAAAGCTTTGCCACACAACCCTCTCTCAAAGAATGACTTTTATGAGCAGCAAGGAATAACCAGCAGTTTAAGTAATGAATCCATCAATAGCACAATAAGCTCATTCAGTACTCTAGTACTGCATGCACATATAGTGTAATTGTGATTTGTGGATGACCACAGAGAGAGAGAGAGAGAGAGAGAGAGAGAGAGAGAGAGAGAGAGAGAGAGAGAGAGAGAGATGAAGCCTCTGAATAAACCATATTCTTTGTTTTCATCATTGTGGTCATCTTCTTCATATTATTCAGTTTTAATTTTAGTGTTTGTTGTACCCTTTTTTGTGATATCAGTGCTTGTTTGCACTTCGGGTTCGTCTTCATGGACATGGAGATTTGGCAACAAAATATTGGAGACTGACTATTCTTCATCCCGAGCTGTCTCTACAAGATCAAGACCTTCTCAAGTGCTTGAAGCTGCAGAAGCTCATCATATCAATTCTTCATCATCGTCAAAACCAAATGAAACAACAATACATCTTCTCCCTCATCAAATTGTAATTAAGATTTTGAATTATTTTTTTTTCATGCATGACCATTGTAACTTTATGTATCATTAATGTGTTTCTTCAAGTTCACAAAGTAGCTTATTGTTCTATTGGTGTTGCATAACCACAGGGAGAAAAACAAGAGATGGTATGGAATGATCAAGGCCTAGGAGCTGATGAAGTTAATGTGACTTCTGCATCAGCAGTAACTATAAAGAGATATAGCAGGTTAGAGAAACTTGAAGCAAATTTGGCTGGAGTTCGGGCTTCAATAAGAGAAGCTGCTCGAGTTCGAAATCTAACCTCTACCCATGAAGATCCCGACTATGTTCCTAAAGGACCAATATACAGGAATGCAAATGCTTTTCACAGGTATTTTAATTACAATCTTAATTATTAGTACAAATAGTTTTTACTACTTGGATATTGATTCTTTATAAATCAGAGACAAATTAAATTGATTGAACTGCAGGAGTTATTTGGAGATGGAGAGGCTTTTCAAGATATATGTATATGAAGAAGGAGACCCACCAATATTTCACAATGGTCCTTGCAAGAGCATATATTCTACAGAAGGGAGGTTTATTCATGAAATGGAAATGGACAATAACATTTACAAAACCACAGACCCTGATGAGGCCCTGGTTTATTTTCTCCCATTTAGTGTGGTAATGTTGGTTCAGTACCTCTATGCCTCCGATTCCCATAACACAGATTCCATTGGACGGGCTGTCATCGACTATGTCAATGTCATTTCCGATAAGCATCCCTTCTGGAATAGAAGCCTTGGCGCTGATCACTTTATGCTTTCTTGCCATGATTGGGTAAGAAATCGTATCAACTTCTGCCCCTAACCTTTGCCTCTTCTTTTTATTTTTTGTTTTCTCTGTTTATACAGTATAGTCCATTATATTTATATGGTGACTTGGTTGCATGAGGCTTACAACAGTGGTACCAAATTTATGTTGTGAACTGAATTTGTCTGTCTATAGGGGCCGCGCACATCTTCTTATGTTCCTCATTTGTACCACAAGTCCATAAGAGTGTTATGCAACGCCAACACTTCTGAAGGATTCAATCCTTCTAAAGATGCCTCATTTCCAGAAATCCATCTCCGAACCGGGGAAATCAAAGGACTTGTAGGTGGGCTCTCCCCATCTCGCAGGTCGATTCTTGCCTTCTTCGCAGGCCGGCTACATGGCCACATAAGGTACTTGCTTCTAAATGAATGGAAAGAGAAAGACCAAGACGTGCAAGTTTACGACCAACTTCCCCACGGAGTGTCCTATGAATTGATGTTGAAGAAGAGCAGGTTTTGCTTATGCCCTAGCGGTTATGAAGTGGCAAGCCCCAGAGTTGTGGAAGCCATATATGCTGAATGCATTCCTGTGTTGATATCTGATAGCTATGTTCCACCATTCAGTGATGTTCTTGATTGGAAGTCATTTTCTGTCCAAATACAAGTGGAGGACATACCAAACATCAAAACAATACTAATGGGAATATCTCAGAGTCAGTATTTGAGAATGCACAGGAGAGTGAAACAGGTTCAAAGGCATTTTGTGGTAAACGGACCCTCCAAGAGATTTGATGTTTTCAATATGATTGTTCACTCTATTTGGCTCAGGAGGTTGAACATCCGCATTGAGGATCAAGTTGAATAGAAGCTTTTCAGATGGGACTTCTTTTATTTCTCCCAATGGGGGAAAAGCTACCTTAAGAGACATTTCTAAGAAGAAATAATTACAGAGCTACCATAATTTGTTATCCTTATTTTCTTTCAATTTTTCGCTTTTAATAATCATCATTCTTAAAGAATACCCATTCCGACCAGGACCAAAAAACCAAAAAATAATCAATCAATTCAAATCTGATAAATGACACCAACAACCTAACGCTTTGGTAAATTATTGTTGCATTCGCCTATATAATGTGGATAAAAATTAAGCTTCTAATATCATATTGTCTTTTTTGTGCCGTCCACGATTTACTCAGGATTGCAACACGAAAACCGAAATCAAAGACTTAAGAGTTCTATCAGCCTCTTCTAATCTTTGAGAAATGAAAATTTCATTACAAGAAATTTCATAAATTTGAATATTGCAGATTGTTGCACAAGTAACCATCTGCCGCAACTAAAAAATGAAGAGGGTTGGTTCAATACTGGAAAACAAAATATATGACATTGAGAGAGATATAATACATCCATCCCTCTACAGAGGAGAATCCAGATGTTACAAAGCCATCAAAGCTTGAACGTACATATCAAATCAAAATCATGACAGGCAAATACAGCTATAGTATCCAAAAATGGGTGGAGGAAAATAAAAAAGGAAAGGTAATGAAAAGAAAGGTAAAATTCTAGGCGCGGAAAGAAAAATTGAATAGAGGAATATATGAGTGTTTCAAGTATGCCTTGAATCCATCCTTGTGACACTGGGGCAAGCCGTAAGAACCTGATAGGAATGTAATCTTCTATGTACACACACCCTCTCTCCTCGTCTAAGGATTCTACTAGAAAAATCATGTAGTAGGGCGGAGCAGCCTCACCCACCAAGAATGCAAGGAAAATATAAATCATCAATTAATCAATCTAGACGCCCATCTAAAAGTATCTGCTGCCTGAAGAACCTGGTGGTGCAGGTGGCAACCGATTAGGAGTGCGACGGCTACCAGAGTTTGAACCCGAGTTCACATCACCATTTTGTGCTGGATCACTATAATGTCGACTATGGCCATTGGATGAAGACCTAGATATAGATGAATTACGGTCAACTGGACCATTGGCGGCAGCATCAAAGGCAGATCTCCAGTCATCACCTGTTGCACCACTTGATCTTGGGCTGCTTTCTGCAAATTTAACATACAATGTCCATCAATTACTAAGCAAATAAAATTCAAAAGCGAAAAGGTAGAGTCTTGATCAGAATTAAGGGTTTCAAAGAATCTAAGAGTCTGTTAGAAAAAGAAAGAAGCATTTACATAGAAATTCAGTGGACTAAAAACATTTGAGGTCTGTCCAGTTGACAAGTAAAAGAAAATGAATCTACAAATTCCGAAAGAAAGATAGGAAAGAAATGTTATAAATGATAAGCACTTTCTATTATTTATTTATTCATTCACTCCAGAATATCATATAAATTTATAAGCAAAGCAAAATAATTTGAGAACAGCTCTTAGCTACATACCTGGCGCACCACCACCACCATTGGACCAGCTGGAGGCAGCGGCCGCTCGGTTGTCATGAATACTAAGTTGGCGTGTTAGTTTGGAAAGTAGTGAGGACTGTTTCTGGTAGCGCTCCCTCCGACGCTTTACATTCTGATCCTCTTGAAGCAGCTCTTCAATCTTCACAGTGTTTTGTGCACTGCACATATATTACCAATTTATCACAACCATCATCAACACATATAACATATGAAAGGCAGCCGATTTAGCAAGTCCAAGCTAAAAGGTAGATAAAAAGCAGGAAAGAAAATATCAAATTAACCTGACAGAACTATATAGTTGATTTAGCATGTCTTCCTTGGCTTTTTCAACTTGGCAAAGAACAACTGCCTGCTCAACCAATCACAAATGTATTAAGTACCCTCCAAATGTCCAATCACAAGGGAAAAAAAATACAAAGGTGATGTTCCAAGCTTACCTTAGGGACATTTGCAGCCAAACTATTCAAAACAGCTTCAACATATCCACGAACTTCTTGAGACATCCACCGAAGTTCTTCTTCAGGGTCAGCAGGTCTTCGAGTCATGGTATCCTAAAAAGAGATCGACATGAGAAGTCAGAACTTTGAATATAAAAAATAAACAAATAAAATTAAGGCTACAGGTTCACAATATTATAGTAGACCATTGACACAGGGAATTACAACTACAAAGAAATAGATAGCGATAGTGAATGTACCAAAATAATGAATCACAGAAAAACAGAATTCCACAATGACATTCACATACAGTCATCCATTCATTTTATCATAATTGTAAGAGTGACAGAAGTCGGTAACTCACAAGAGAACCGTCAGAAAGACTTTGTCGCATGGTAGGACCACCTTCAGTTGATGCACCCCTCAGTGGTCCTTTAGAAGGTTGAATAACCTTTCCAATCTTATTTATCCACTCAATCTTGTCTGCCACGGTCTCAGCCTTCAACACAACAGCGCTGTGTGCTGCAAGAAAAATGGAAATCAAGTTGATAATGAACTTGCATTTCAGACTGGCTGAATCTGCTGCCAGACAACTTCAACCACCAGAGAAAAGGATATACCTTTCAGAACTGTCTTATATGGAACTTTGCTAGTAATTTTAAACACAAGACTGGGTGCTTTTTCTGACACATTTCCCTTCTTGTCCTTCGAACTCTTTGATGGAGGTGGTTCATCCTCATCAGTAGCCTCTTCAATATTACATTCCTGCAGAATAATAAAGAGTTTGGTCACTATTGCCACTGGCATTCAGCTTCATAATGAATGGTGTAAGCCCTGACCGCTCTTAACAATATACATGTTGAGTTCACACATTCAATATAATGCTTTGTGCATGCACCAAGATGACTAAACAGATAGGTCGTCACACCCTTCTCGATCACAGGATGAGAAGACTAAAGAGATAACAAAATTTTCATTACTATCTGAAATGCTGGTCATATTTTTAACACCAACATGAATTAGTTCTGTGTAAACAACTTCACAATTACAAATATCCATTATGCTATCAAGGGATTAACTTGATTCCATAAAGATCAAACAGTATGCATATACTAATGTCAAGCCTAGTTAAACCAGTAGGCACAGTTAGCACCTTCGACCCAAAATTCATAATCAATCAAGTCAAGAAATCAAGTGAAATGTTTCAGAAAACCTCAGGGAAAAAACATTCAAAAGAAAAGAACTCAGCATCAAAGCATATCCTACTTCTATTCATTGGGAAACTAAATATTACTTCCAGATAACTCCTAGGCAACCACAACTGATGGCAATACTATGTAAAATGCTACAAAGGGATTAAAATTGGTTGATTAAGATAACTAATAATCTTAAATTTGAAGAGGTGAGGCATTGGAGGGGTTCTCATACCTCCAAAGTGATGACACCACGAAAGTGTCTCTCCTCTTGCTTTTTGGTGTAGCCAAGCTGTGAAATAAAGAAAGGGTCAAATTAAATCCAGATATCAATTTGCAAGAGCGAAAGGAGTAGCAATAACAATAGTAACACATTTACAATCCAATATTCTGAAGTAAAATAAAGAGAAAGCAAACAAATGACTCAATTCTGACATCTTGGGACATGTATATAATCTGCGAGCTAGCACGTGCTACTCCATCCTTTATAAGACTTCTAGTTTGGCAGTAAGACACTATCTTATAAGGACTCAAACAAAAGGGATTGGAACATACATAAAACTATACATGAAGGCTTTCCTCTCAGATAATAATCAAAAAACAAATAGTGGAATTTGAAGTAGAAAAACGTAAGCAAAAGAGTAGCCAGATAAAGAAAGTGGTTATTTTAGCCACCAAGCCTTGATGTGTTTTCTTTCTTTGTTCCCCAAAAGGAGGCAGGTTTCTTGTTAATGGTTGTAGAATGTGAAAGATAATAGGAAATGTATGGCTCAATTTCTTATGCATTTTTGGAGTTTTAAGGTTATATGTGTCTCTGCCTGATGGTTGGTTGGGTGCCACCACTTCAATTGGCAATATACTGGATGCCATAGAAAGTTAGTGATAAAGAGAGATTTTGGTACTGATGGCTTGAAAGAGACACCAGAAATTTTGCAGGCATAGAACAACTTCTAATTGAGATCAGGACTCTCCAACAAAGGACAACTCTTTTTCTTTTCTGGACTGAGATGAGGCATAACTCGTAAGGTGGCTTTTTGTATGGACAAAGAAAGGCCCTTCTATCTCCTTAGTACTTATATGGATTATGTTCTACATATATTTGAAATGGATGCAGACTGGTTTGGTGATTGACAAACAGAGCTGATTCCTCCTTGGCCTTCTATTACGAACTTCATTTACTTGACAATGTACCGAACTCATACAAATCCACACCAAAAAAAAAAAAAATACTACTTTAAATAAACTCAAATGATCCATGTCTTTAAATATCATTCATATCAAACACTATACAAATTTATCCAACATATGTTGAGTATTTGATGCACCATATAAACACACTCATCTGATATCCAGACACCATAATCCATTGAAATTATATAAGCTTGGATTTATCATAGGCTTGGGGTGTAATTTTACAAACCTTTCCAGTCTTTTCATTCAAAACAAACCATCGCTTGCTCCACCCACTAGTCTTGGCACTTTTTTTATACAAGAAACCTGCAAATATTTGAAAATTTAAAATTAATACGTGCAATTTATAAAACT
Source organism: Prunus dulcis (assembly GCF_902201215.1). Classification (NCBI taxonomy): domain Eukaryota; kingdom Viridiplantae; phylum Streptophyta; class Magnoliopsida; order Rosales; family Rosaceae; genus Prunus; species Prunus dulcis. Next base: position 333,437 of record NC_047657.1, on the reverse strand, counting down.
TTAGAGATCTAAATGGTGAAGTAAATCCCCTTGCCCATAGAAAACCAACACAAGATGGATTTTGAATTTAAAGTTGGCCATTTACTACTTTAATAGAAAAGTACAGTCAGCTACAATAAGACTCTAGCTTAGTACAGGTGCTTCCAATAATTCACATCATAACATATAATGAGGAAAAAATAGACCAATATATCCCCAGGATAATACATTTCCACTTTTCCTTGATTAATGACACAGTTTTTTTTGAAGTACAGGTGCTTTCAATCGCTCAAAGTTCCCACAGTTACTGTCATCATTTTTATTAGTTACGAATTGGGGAAGGGAGGGATTGAACTAGAGCATACAAGACCTGGCATGTTTGTTTCCACATTTCCTGACCAAGGTGATCAGTTTCTGTGACTGTTATGTATGGTTTGATATTGTTGCAAAAATTTACACAGGCATTTTAAAAAATGTGAAGGAATGATCTGCTAACTGCCAAATAATGTTCAAGGATGCTAATTTGAGAACAATGCACTTCCGACGTGCATAAAAAAAGACAATTGACTCCAGAGAACCTTGTCGCAGGTAATTCTAAGCTTTAAAAAAATGTTTCACGCAACCTCCTATAATATGTACTTAGCAAAATAAAAACGAGATATATCTTTATAAAATACCACTAAAAGCGTTTTCAGTCAGGAAAACTCAATTTTTTTCTTCAGAAAAACAGTCACCAGCAGGGCCTACTGTTTCTCAAACATATTAATACAACAAACATCAGTTTCACAAAACAAGAAGTTCAGTATATCAGATGTACAATCTATCCCTGTTCCTAGCGGTCATAATGTGCAAAAAGTTGCATACAAACCTGCTGTTATTTCTCCTTCCGGACCTGCAGTCTTCAAACCAGATGCCTCCTGTACTTCTTTGCTGTCCTTACCAGATTTATCCTTATCCTTCAATGATTTCAAGCTTCCACCAGCTTGCTCACCCCCTGTTTGAGGACTAGTGGCCTAAAAAAAGAAGATAAGGAACAATCATGAACAAGCACCTTAAATAATTAAGAGACGATAAAATCAGCACTTTATATGTAAAATAAATTCATTTGCCCACTTAATAGTATATTCAATTTCATTAATCGCAGTTTACATAACTACAAAAAGTCGGTCCCTTACCCGGTTCATTATTGCTTGCTCTGCCTCTTGTCCTTTCTTTGAGGATCGATTTTTCACTTCCTCCTCTCTTCGCTGCCTCTCCATCCTGTAATAGACCAAGAATCAATAGATCATATAACAAGCTGCATATATACATCAGAATACCGACTCAAAAACAAAACATTTGATAAAAAAGTCCATGTGGACACGATGTGTGCAAGAACATGTGTGTGCACGCACACTTAAGTTATATGACCATAGTGTAGCTAATTAAGCTCCTTCCATCTCAACATGCAAAAGGAATTGATTTCAGCAATACTGCATAATGTCCAATATGTACAGAAACTTAAACAGTTTGCACCTGGAACCTTAATGGGCATTATGCGTCACCAATCAAACAAAAAATTAGAAACTACCTCCTTTGCACCAAGCGAATGAAGTGTTGGGGAGGCACAAAAGCACGCTCCATATCTACCAGTGCAACCACCATTTTCTTAGCTTCATTTTTAAATGCATCCAACGCAGCACTTGCAATGGCCACAACCTTGAAATAAATTGAAGAAAAACAAAAGTTAACCCATACAGAATCTATTCATTGGATTAAGCATTGTGAAAAATTATAGGAAGCAAAGAGGTAAAAACGAAAAAGAACCGGACTATTTCAGTTATCATACCTCCCTCTTGAAAGGAGGGTATCTTCCAAGACCTGGTGTAGCATTTGCAGCAGCAGAAACTATATCTACCAGGACACGGTGTACCTATTTAATCAATCAGCCAAGATTTCCTTGTCAATATTTACTCATACAATTGTCCATGCTACGATTGCACAGCAGTGAAGGGATGAGTTTAATTGTAGGTAATGCCTTCCAAGACCACTCATTCATATCAAATAATAAAATTCAAAAGAGATGAGTCCACATTATTGTTAAATTTCAGAGAGACGGGTCAATGGCCCACTACTAGCAACACTGAAATTGTCCCCAACTTAACCACCTACAAAACCTAGTAGGTGTGGGGTTTTATCACAAAAGGCCTCAATGATATTAGTAGTGGAACCATTCAATATTTATTTTATTTTATTTAGTCTAGTTTCCGATGTGGGACTTATATTCTTCAATACACCCCCTCACATGAGACCATCACATAGGATAAGGGGTAGGTAAACATTCGAGTCCAACAAGTGAACACCACATATTGGGAAGGGTAAAGGCCCAATTCAGGCCCAGTCAATTAACCTGGCTCTAATACCATGTTAAATTTCAGAGAGACATGTCAATGACCCACTACTAGAAACACCGAAATTGTCCCCAACTTAACCACCTACAAAGCCTAGTTAGTGTGGAGTTTTACCACAAAAGGCCTCAATGATATTAGTAGTGGAACCATTCATTATATATTATATTTTATTTAGTCTAGTTTCCGATGTGGGACTTATATTATTCAACTATTATTATTTAGATATCAGAAGAAACCCAAGGCAATGTAGACCTACAACACAACTGAAAATGCAGTCTAAGACTCATAAATAGATCAAAGTCAGAGATTTCAATTTTTCCAGCCAGAGAAAATCCTATTTATAATTATTATTCTGCACTAAACTCAAACATAATAAAGAGGAGGAAAAAACAAAGGTGAAGACTACACGATAGCTTTCTGCACACTTGAAAACAGCAAGACAAGAAATTCAGACTTGTGCAAAAGCAGAACAAGACATGGCTAGGTTTACCTCATCCACGCAAAGACGTGATGGCTCTTTTGCAAGCTCTAAAACACCTTTTATTAGAGATCTCAAACCCTTTTCAGGGGATATGAGATATGGCTGATAGCCATCCGCTTCCAACACAATCTGATAGAAAATGACAGCAAGAAGTCATGAGAAGTTAAAAGAATTTTTAAACCAGAGTGTAAGAGAAACAAAGCAAAGACAAAACATACCCTCTTCACATTATTGATATCAAAATGTCGGTCTAATGGGAGTTGTTTTATTCTATTTGGAAAGTTTCCTTCAAAACTGGCAACAATTTTCCATCCAGAACCCTGCAAAGTAATTTATAAAACCATATGAGCAAAAAATTCAAGGAACTCCATGAAAATTACCTAAACCTGAAACATTCCATCTCATTGTAGGAAGCGAAATGGTACTAAATACCCAAAATAGATCCAATTATTCTCAATATCGTGAAGAAATCTGAGAAACCACATAAAGTAACAACAAAGGGGCCATTTTAACTATAAGATGAAATTGAAGCTAATGGAAACTATGATCCGTAATAATGCACAAAAAAAATAGGATGAGCAGCTGATAGAAACATGGCAGCGGAACAATATATTAACCTTAGTAAGGCTTCTAGTGAGACATTATATAAATTGAATGATTGCTAAGTTTAATACATTAGATATTTCAGAACGACTCTTTTATTACTACAATATGGACTGCATCTAAAAAGCCAAGACAAGGAGTAAAATAATGAGATTTTAGACCTACCTTAAAGGTCGCCTCATTGTCAGACAATGATTGGACAAACTTCTTGATTAAAAAAATATAATTAAAAAAGAGGGCTTAGTACTTTACAGCATTTTAAAATAAACATACGTCCACTTTTAAGAGGGATGTGGTTTTGGGAGGGATTGAATCTTTTTGCCACTTTTCTACCTTTCTTATATGAACTATTTAAAATATTGTATTTGAATTTACCAATAATTTGAAGGAAATAAAGAGTAATATACAACAAAATATACTTAGAACACAAAAATGGCCATTTAACAAAAAGAACTCACCTCACCAGATGTAATGTGTTGGAGAAACTTATCCTCGAATTCACGGCAAAGTTCCAAAGCTAGAGATCTGGTACCCTCGGCACTCTGCACCATTGACGCACCAAGCTTTACCAACTCATCCTGAACTATTTGAGACTTGCCTTGTAACCTGGAAAATACAAAAGTACATGTTGAATTGAAACTAACCAATTAACTTGGAAAAAAAAATTAATACCATAGTTGAAGCATGGGGTGTAAATTAAACTACATTGCTGTTCAATCAGAAACTTTCCAAATCCTAAGCTGATACTTACAATTACAAATATCTTAAGTATTGATTAAGCTAATTTTATTAGGCCAATGCAACTGCAATGGCCAAGTGGGCTGTGAACAGCACTTAGAAATGAAAAATCCTAGGATTAACAATATAAACTAAATTTTTTGACGATTTTGTGTCACAATTAGTAAAGGTACCAGGAAATAGTCCCCCCAAAACCAGAAACCAAAAACGCATCTAGGATGGACTAGATCAGCAGAAAAAGTGGACCCAAAACTCCAGAATAAAGCCAAAAGAATGTACAAGCTACCAACAAGAAAATAACCTTGACCAAACAGCAGCCAAAAACATCCAAGACGTGGCCATGACTAGGCCCACCTCCATAGGAGGCAGACTGAGGGGGGTGGGTGGGGCTAGGTTTTTCTTCTTTTTGATGGAGGCTAGGGTTTTTTCTTTGTGGAGGCTAGTATCCAAGCTCTGATACCAAGGCAACCAATTACATTTTACTCATTGTCTGGTTTGGAAACCAAATAACCATTTTGTAACACAGCACTAAGCATAGCCTAAAGACGTGCTTCCAATGATATGAATGACTTAGAAAACGCAGACAATATAATAAAAAAGATATATAGAATCCAGGAAACATTACCCAGTAAGGAGGTTTGGAAGCCGGACTTTCATACGACTTCGAATCTGCTGAGCCAGAGCATCCACTAATGCTACTCTACCTAGCTTACTTTGAGGGGCTCCAGTCAAAATGGACTTCAGACTTTCACTTTCAGCCCTCCACGCAGTTTCTAGTGAACTCTCAGAACCTCCAGACTGTGCAGAAGCTATTGAAACTGATTGACCAATTAAAGCAACCCATGGAATATCAGATGCTCTAGATGGCCCCTGATTTAACAGAAGAGCCTGGACTGCAGCAAGTGCTTTCTGATCTGAAGAAGCTTGGTCTATTTTACTAATTACACCGACAGTTCTGGTACCTGTAATCAATATTTGATTGTCTTTTCAGTTGCTCTAACAACTAAAACAATAACAATGTAGTAAAATATGGGGAAAAAAAAAAGGAAGGATATTAGAGGGGGTGCATTAAGGTGAACATAATTAGAGAACAAAGAATAAAGTGAACATTTCAGCAACCCACTCCCTCGAGTAGGGAGAAAAGGTCTTACAAACTAAATAACAATGTTTTTACCATCTCCATCGTATTCTTTGACAACTCTGAGGGCTCGAGATGAAGCAACTTCAGGTGCTTGAGATGCAGGTATAATAACGAGCAAAATTGAATCATTGTGCTCAGCATATTCGCTAATCTACAAAAGGAAAAATGAAACTTTCTTGCTAAAGATTACCAGGTTAAACTTTAGTAAAGGGAGTAGCAGTGCCACTGAGACATCAAATAAATCCTACCACATATCCCTTGAAAGACTAACAGTCTGCAAACAGTCACTTACCATTGACTCATCCATGATTCGTTGATCAAGCCCAGGTAAATCAATCAACTTTAGAGGTGGGGCTGCAACAAAAATCATGTTAGTATAAATAAAATTTCAATCAACCACTTAACATTAATTAATGAGTGAAGAGAGGTAACAATATGAACTAACCTGTACTTGTCCGTAGTTTCAAATTAATTTCATCTCGACTTTTGCCTGTGGCATTACTCAGCCTACCTTGCAGAGAATGCCGTAAAGCACCTGCAGAACAACATCAAACATATTAGAGTTTCAAAACTGGCAGAATAAGAATAAGCTTAGCAAGGTCACCATACATCAAGTATTCAAAACATCATAGTATTTCTCTACACTATCTTGTAAGGGGTTGTAAGTCACATTGGACTCAACTGGGTATACACCCAGCATATGTTAAAGGTCATTCAAAAACTATAAAGCTATCAAAGGGGATTCCTAATGTTGACCAAAGACATCTGAACAAAAGCAACAGTGAACCAATAACTTGAACTAATGAGAGAATGCAAAAATGCAATTACTAACTTGCAGAAACTTGCTGAGATTTATTGTCGATCTGCAATATAATAGATTTGCTGCTCAAAGAAGCATCTCTCTGCAGATCAATGCTAATGGGAGCCCGAGTAGCACCATTTTCACCAGTTGGCTGGAAGGAGAAGAGGAAATTAACCTTAGAATAAAAATAGAGCTTTAATTTGGTCACAAACAACACAAACCTTGTACTACTTACCAAAACGGGGTGTCCAATTAAACTGTTCAAAACAGCTGATTTACCAGCACCCTGACAATAACAACCATCAGGAAAAAAAAGAAGGCATATATCAGGATCTCTGGACAGTGAGGCCAGTATGGATAAGTACAAGAGTAATCCCAAACATAAGAAATGATGCCATATATATTTCATGTTTTGCAAATATAAATTCATCTTCAAGCTGTTCATCATAGATTATGAGAATAGATAGCTACTGAACTCTAGAATTCCTGAAGCTACAAGGTAAGAGGTGATTCCATGGATAAAAATATATATAGACAGACAGACACGCAGAATGCACCAACAAATGCACATATCCAGACAAGCACAAAAACGCACACTATATACACAGCAAGAGAACAAGTCAAGAAATAGATCCTTTATTTCCTATTTACAAGGAAAGTACAGCAATAGCAGCAGTGAAAACTGTTGAATGTAGCTTTTTTCAGTTAATTCAGGGTGGCACAGTAAGGTGGACCATTGCAGATCGCCAAGAACTGCCCAAGGCGTTTAAACCATTATTGTGTCTGGTGATCATTTTCCTCATTTATAGCCCAAATCAAATCAAACTCATTAAGAGTTTGGATTTCAGATTCAATATCTTGTCTTTTGTGAGCTATGTTTGCCTTAGCCCTCAGTTCTCGACACAAACAAACAGGGTGTTCACAAAAACCCAAATCAAATAAGAAACATCGATTAAGGTCCAAACCCAAAGCTTAGATTTAAAGATCGCTGATTGGAAACAGAGCAAGTGGAATCGAAGAGATCAAATTCCAACGAATCGAATCCAAAAGGAGATTGGTTGACTTACAACATTGCCGAGAGCGACGACGTTAAGGAAACTGGAAGCCCTGCGGGAGGAGCTTGAGTTTTCGTCAACATCTTCGTCGGCAAGTACAGCCGCGCCTTGGCGCATCGAGTCTGATAGTTGCAACAACTCCTCGATCGCCTCCATCGCAGCAGAGGATTGAGGATCAAAGATCTGAAGGAGAGAGCGATGGATCTGATTGAAACCCTAGAAATTGGAAATGAAAACGATCTCCCTTTGTTTCTTTCTCTCTCTCTCTGGCTGTCTTCTAGCTAGAAGGAATTAGACTTCGAGATTCAGAGATTCAGAGATTCAGAGCGAAACAGAAGAAATTTAAGGAAAGAGGAAATGTGGGAGAAGCTCTGTCTGTCTCTCTCTCTCTCTCTAGAGTCTCTATCTATTTCTTCCCACTTTCTCTCTCTTGCGTTTTGAAATCTCATACTCTTCTCGCCATTCTCTCTCTCTCTTTCTTTTATTTTGAATCTTAAATGTTTTAAGTTTTTAGCTGGGTTCCGTTCCGGTTCCCTTTCAATTTCAATTTTAAACCCTCTCTCTCTCTCTCTCTCTCTCTCTCTCTCTCTCTCTAATGATTTTGCTCCACTATTTTCTCTATGTTGTTTTTTTTTTCCCTCAAAAACTTTTTGGGTCAAGTTTTTTACCTCATTTTTTAAGCCTTCTCTTTTGATGGTAGGACTTGTAGCTGTATAATATTTTGTGATCAGATCATAAGGTGATTTGTATTTATGTTGTAGCACATCATGAATAATGTGTTTGATCAGATAAAAAAAAATGCTCAATTACTAATCACTGTGTGGGTCTTCACTTTTTTATAAGAGAGAGTTCGAATTACGTACAATATATGTTCAATAAATAAAAGGGTGTGATCTTCTAATAATAATTCAGTTTAGTATCATCAGTCTAGTATCAACGAGAAAAAGGATAATTCGAATTTTGAATGTCTTTCAACGTGTGCTATGCCACTAATAATTCAGTCTAGTGTCATTAGTTTCACTTGGTACTTACTTTGAACTGGGTTGGAAACTTAGAAATAGGGGAAAAAAAATTAGAATTGGATTAACAACTCCCCTAATATATTCTTTGAGGGTGCTATTGGATTATATATTAAACTATGTAACCCTCATTTTTTTTAATCAATAAACATGAGGGAACTTAGAGAATTTTTTTTTTTCTTATACCCATTCCTAATAAGTAAACAAGTTATTTTCGAATTATATATTTTTTTTATCAACGAAGGAGATAAAATTCATATTTTGAATTTCTTTCAGCATCACGAAGGGAATTATTATTAAACTAAAAGTTAGTTGGTGATGAATTCATATCTCAAATTTCAACAGTTCGTGGAAACGAAAAATGTGCTTTAGTTATTATTCTTCTTTTATTTTCTTTATCCTTAAAATTTTATCTTCATGCTATAGGACATTTTAAAATTTTAAAGAAGGAGCGGTATTTAAGTTTAAAATGTCTTCATGTTCTACCAGAAGTTTACTCCCTGCAATAAATTTAAAAAGAAAACATATATATTGATTGTTGGAATATATATATATATATATAGATTTAAAACATAATTGAGGCTTGTATGGATGCTAAAACATTCTATTTTTTGTTTATTTATACATGTATTAAAATATTCAAAAATAACACATCCAATTCGACCAAAAAAAATTAATAATAAACACATCCAAGAGAGAGCAAAAACAAACTCTAGCCGCACTCCCCCCTCCTTTTAACATCTTTTTCTACTCCACAACCATCTTTCTTCTCTTTCAATTCAATCTCTCTCTCAAAACTCTCCCTCCAAAATTCTAACTTTCTCTCAATTTAGTACTACATGTTTTTTAGTGGATTTTGCTGTTATCTACTCAAGTGATTTTGGTCATTTTCGTCAAATAAGGGCATCTTTTCACCATCATGCGAAACTAAATCGTTGGATATCATAATTTCCTCATATCCGTCCAATGTTTCACAATAATTGGTGGCATTGCTTCGAGTGATGGTGGTAGTTTTCATTATTTAGGCTTGTGATTTATTTTAGAATTTTGGTTGTTTTGAGGTATGTGTCCTTTGCTTGAGATAAACCTTCGAACTTTGTAATTATCATCTAATATTATTCAACAAGTCAGGACAAGTATACACAAACCACGAATTGTTGCAATTCAAATAAGTGGAGCTAACAAGTACCAAACCAAACCCCTCGGCACATCTAAAGGCAAAGTGAGGCTCGAGACCCTCTTCCTTAGTAAAGCATAGTCTAGAGTCCAATAGCACTCACTATCTCCGTACGCATTAAAATGAAGATATTTAATAAAATACCAATTGGTAATGGACGGAGATTATCAATATCTTTCAACAAAAAATTACTACAAAGGAAAGTATTGGCATTGCGGTTCAAAAAAGGAGAATGTGATGGTTCCCTGTGATTTTCAATAAGGTCGGTTAGTGTTTTACATGAACTTTACAGCACTACAGGCAACCAATTAGAAAGTGACTCGTTCAATCAACACAATGGGCCTGAGGCTGAATTGCAACAAGTTTAGATGGTTATGTAGCACCCAACCTCTCATCCTTTGATCAAATGCCTTGGCCTAAGGCTCCTCCAAACTCCTTAATTCAATTCAACCATGAAAATATTTGGACAAATTCAACGGTGTAATTGAATAATAATAAATACAATCTATTGGGAAATTAATACAAAAAGTATTCACTGGTCAAACCCAGGGGTCAAAAAAGGACCAATCGAAGCTTCTAATTGCGTGAGCGGCTCAATAGGATTTTGGAAAGCTGAAAAGGAATTGAAAACTCTGGAAGTCTATTTTGGATCAATAATCAATAGCAGTTGCTAATACATCTATACGTGTTGTCAACATTTCTAAATGGCAGCCTATGCAATTTCCGAAGGTCTTGTGACATTTTCCAGATCAAAGGGCATATTGGATTTTACATATATAAACTTCGAGTATTTTCTATTCCCCTTCTTTTTTTTCAATCTGGTTCATGCTTAGTTGAAACAATCCTAGCTCATACTCGTAGCTTATGGTTCATCACACTACATAGGAAAATCCTAAACTAGCCTTAATAGCACACCGACACACACAATACAACAAAATAATAAATAACATGTACAGTACATATTGCACACATGCTACGACAGACCTAATAAATAAAGATCCACAAATTCACATGCGCTTTCGGGTGGGGCGGGTTCGGAATTTGAAAATATAGACGTTGCTTTAAGCTCATCCTCCTGAATCACTTCCTCCACCTGGAGAATGCGGCCGCTTGCTAAACAAACAAGTATAGCCGCGCCTTGGCGCATCGAGTCTGATAGTCATAGTTGCATAACTCCCAAGTATTGTAGAAATGATATATAGAATAGAACTACAACCCAATTCCAAGTTCTGGCTAACTTCTACCAGTTTAGACTATTTTGAATACGTTTAAGTTGATAATATAAGTACAATAATTCCAATACACAGCTTCATTTCCTCTGTTGTACCTCATTGGAGATTTCCCTACCCTTGATTTACCATATCAGCAGCAAAATGATACCGTCACTCTGTATAAAGGCTGGTTAAAGAACGACAACATGGCGCATGCATACACAAATTGATAAATAAATTGGAAATAATTTACCACCCACCACTTCTACCTCTCCCGTGATGCCCTCCTCTCCCTCGGCTGCCTCTCCCTCCTCCTCTGCCTCCTCTACCTCCCCTGCCTCCTCTCCCTCGACTTCCAAATCCGTTACTATTTGGTTTTAGTCCCAATGATTGAACTCCCCTCCTCTTTCCACGCTGTGCTTCTCCATCCTCCTCGTCCTCTTTGTACTTGGCTGAGCTTCTAACTCTAAAGGAAATCTCACGTGAACCTCCGGGTCCCAGCTTAACATCACTTGGGATAGCAGAAACCCGCCGATCATCTCTGAGAGCTGCTACCCTCTCACCCAATGGAAGTAATTCCTCCTTTGCAAATGACTCATGATTTAAGAATGCTTCTGCATGCCGCTCATCCTTCACTTCATACAATCTAACAGAATTTCAGGAAACAGATATTTAGTAACTCAGATTTAGAGTTTTAACCTCCAACAGACATTTCAAGATTCGAATCAAAACTCCATACATAATAAATACACAGAATTACATAGCAACAGTTCACGGGAAAGAAAATAGACAAATCAGGTTTCGGTTAAAATCACCAAATCTAGCAAAAGTTGCTCATGTCTGACAGATCCAATTATTGATCAGAGTGAATTATGCACCTTCCTCGAGGGACCCAAATCCATTAAACTGGACCAATGATGGTTCGCTCTTGTTAAAAAAAGAAAAAAATTATGCTAACCTTCTAAGATTTTATTCAAAATGCCCAGACATCACTTATGTTTTCAATATTCTATTTTCAGGAATTATACTGACCTCTCATAGAGAATACAATTTTCTTTGATACAGTTCTGTATCGTCCTATGTTCACATGTTTTGTCTTTTAGACTCCTCCATTCGTAACTGAACTCAAAATGTTTATCAGGCAAACCAATAATTTCAATCTTGTTGTCATAGACACTTGGAAAACTTCTACAGATCAACTGATATTTCTACCCCAAAATCATGATTGAAACCCACTCTTGAAATGAAATCTCCCCCAATGCTAACATGTATTGTGAAATATCCTTAGACAGGACAGGATAGTATAACTTCTAAACATAAGCGGGAGATCCCTAAACTTCCACGAAACTCAGGGACATGGATGCAATGTAACAAATAAATAAACAGGAGAACAAGGGTCTATGAAGGAAACAGAAATCTTCACCTTGGAGTTCGTCCTTTCTTTCTCATATTACTCTTTTCATTGCCAGGTTCATCCTCTGATGACAAAGATGATGCGGAGGCATCAGAATCACTTAAGTTCTGATCTTCATCCTCCATGGCAGGTTTGAAATGTTCCTCCACCAATGATGGTTGCTTCTTAGAAGGCATAGGGTGTAAAGCCACATACTCTTGCGAGAGCTCATCAATTTGATAATCCTGAACACAAATTACAAAAACGAACGCATTATAAAATATAAAAAAAAAAAAAATTTAACAAAAAAGAAGAAGAAAGAATATGCAGTACACGATTTGGCCCTGACTTCTCATTATTTGTATATTTATTTTCATTTTGTAGGAAATTGATAAGATGTTATAAACAGAAATGGAACTAATACAGAAAATGATCCCGCAGTCCACTAAACTAAAACAGTGCAAGCAGCGGAAGCCTGAAAAACAATGAGCTAACCAGCAAAACAACCAGCCAGCAAAGCAAGCCATAATGCAAGACAACCAAACACAAAGTCGTAAGAGAGCTGCTTCCTAATCCAAATTCAGAAGGAAGAAATATAGTCTCTCACTTCAAAAGACGCGGAAGCATAAAGTCAGTCCCACAATCAGGCCATAGTCCCATAGAAGTAGTCCACTGCATCCCCTTCTTTACTATTGAAAATTTAACTGTTCCTTCCCAACCAAAAAACCCAACACAATTTGTTTTAAACACTACAAAACCTTTGTGTTCTTCCCTCCACCAAAAGCGCAAAAACCTCTCCATGAATGGTCACAAGAAGAGGAACTACCCAGCTTAATCTAACTACCTAAAGAGCTTATATAACAGTCTCAACGCATAGAACTTGGAAGGAAAAATTGTGATCAATACTTTGTTTGCGCCTTTGCACATGTTGCACCAATAGCGAATAAGAGACAGATGCAAGCCCTTTTACCATTGTCGGGCTCACAAGTATTTTAACTCTCCCATGGACAACAATCCAAGCAAGAAATTTTACCTAGCAAAGCACTTTAGCCATCCATATCAGCTATGAAGGGAACTAGACAAAATGCATTATGAGAAAAAAAAGTCCGACCAAAATTGGGGGAAATGGCATAATGAGGAATCTCCGACTCAAATATCCTCACAAAAAATGTAGTTGGTTGCCAATTGACCAGCAAGTCAGCCAATGCATTTTTGCACAGTCCGCACTTGAGCAGTTGTACGCTTATATTATATTTGTTAAATATATTCCACAATAATTCAAGTGTCAAACGGGTTACGCATTAATGACTTGAGGTTTACTCGGCTTGTGAGGTAACAAAATGGCACACATCCACCATTGCCATTGAAAACATTGGAAGGGATGGGAAGAACACATGGCGAGGTAGGAACAGAAATGAATCAGTCCACTGATGGGTGACCCATTCAACAACCAGAAAGGATGACAGGTTCCCTCAATTCTTAAGAGTTTCGAGACCCTTAGAATCTTCTGAAAAAACACAAGAACATGAAAGTCCTGGGAACAAGGATAGGTGTGGGATGGAGATGACTGGCCATAACCAGGAGGAGACAGAGGGTAGGAAAGGGAGGCAAAGGAGGTGGAAGGGGGAGGGGAGGAGAGGGATGAAGAATTATTATGTTTATTTTTATTTTTTTTGGATTAAAAATTTATAGAAAAGTATGGTGAACTACGTGAACATATTTTTGGGTTAAATTGTCACCCTTCTCTTACAGGAGCCAAAGGTTCAGATTTTCATACCTTATTTTCAAACATATTTCCGAATCGCTCATCTTTGAGAATTTCACTACCAAGTGCCTTCTTTTTCTTTGATGGCTTCTTAGTCTCATTGCTATCAGCACCTTTAATTTCATTCTCTGCATCTTCATTATCAAGAATACTCTTTGCAAGAGTTCGATTGACCTTGGGCAATTTCCTCTTAATCTGCAGCAAACAAAAGTAAAACATACAAGGGATACAGGTATCATTGTTAAGTAGATAATCTGACATATACCACAAACTAAAGTCCATAGCGATATAATTCACTCTACAACCCTACAATCTACTAAAGGAGATTTGAAAACCCCAAAATTTAACAGTTGAATCCTACTTATATTGCATTGAAATACAAAAGGGTCAGTTCTCTGAAAAATTTAGAGCACCTCAGAGCAAAGGTGTATGCCCTATGTGTATCTTTAAAATTTTGTACATGAGAAAACTTAGGGATTAATTTGGATTAAAAAGTATTCAGAGACATCTTAGATGCGACGGGGATAACTAGAGTTAACAATTAAAAGAGTTGTAATTTCAAATTTTCTGGAAACTGAACCAAAAATAAAACTGAAAATGAGAGAGGATAAGGATCAAAGGTTGCTCTGGTTGAACAGTAAAGAGATAATAACTACATATATATATCTCAATATATATGGTGCATCGAGTATTTTTCATTAAGTGTGTTATAGAGTTATGGATGTTAAGATTGAGTAAAAAAGAGAGAAGATATATTTATAATGTATAGGATGAAAGTGGCAGAACTCAACTCACACCTAGTCAAACGACTTTGAAGAGAATACCAAGTTTTCCAACAATTATTTGAAAACCACCTCACCTCAAAATAAAGAAATATATACATATATGCATATGCAAATAATATGGAGAATTGAGGAAACTTGAACATGCAGGCTCACAATCCTCATGCACTTTATTGCAATTGCCCGAGTCATAAGAGAAAATTTTCTTACGAGCTGTACATAGTGATCAATGCAGAGTAATTGAACAAATAAATAAAAACTCTACATAAATACTGAATAATTGTAGATGAAAATAACTAACCGTAATTCGCTCTCCTCCAAGTTCTTTCTCTAGCATCTCTCGTTTCTGTTGTTCTCTGTATTCAGCATAATCAAAAGGCTCTGCCAAAGCTTTTGCCTGCCAGAATGTATATACTATGAAATAAAGCAGTAAACTTACTTTGTATAATGACCAGAAGCAATAAAACAAATACCCTACTCGAGCATGGAAAACATTAGCTTTGACAATGACAATATGCATCTTTCAAGACAGACAACTTAAAAAACACATCCAAGAACTCACTAAATCCTAAAACAGCCAAAAACAAGCATTTCAAAAGAATAATTATTACCAACAAAAAATTCCACAAAAGAATACAAACAGATAAGAGTCGTGAAGGGGTAAGAGAAAAGTAATTATAAAATAAAGGTAAAAACCTAATACAGATTATTATTCTCAGTTTCCTGAAACAAATCCAACTATTCTGATATGCCTCATGTTTTCCATATACGTCCCAAGATTTGCTTCACTCTAATTAAAGACAAAAGGGGGGGACAACATACAAAGTGGATGATACAGATTATTTTGCTTCCCATGCACCCTTCATAAAAATAATCACACAACATAGGAAGGCAGCCTAACCTTTTTATACAACCGATAATCAATAAAAAACCCATGCATGTAAGCTCTGAGGAGATTGGTTCCGATGAGACCAGTCAACTTCAACCTCTCAAGGTCTTCTTTTGTCAAAAATTTGAAATCATCATAGATGGTCGTCTGTCCACCCTCCTCTAGCTCTTCCTGTAGAACGAACTCAAATATTAGCACTATAACTGAAGACCCCACACGAGATGAAACTAAATCCATATACGAAAGAAGTAAATAACATCTGAAAACCCACAGTAAGGTTTTGCATGTAAGAACACCAACTGGGTGCAGGTCCAAGTTCAGGAATAAAATAAGATGGAATCTGACTGCAGTCTAGAGCCAGCAACATCAATCCACTCCTAGGAAATGCACATATATCATTAATTGTTCCAGCAGTTGGCTCAATGCTGGTCATGCCTTCACCCTGCAAAAAATGGAAAAATTATTTACTTATAAATACGGAATTCTAATATCCAATCATCAAAGATCCCAAAAAAAAGGGAAAAAAAAAAGTCTTCTCAAATATAATGTCTTACTGTGTCAGGGTCCCATATTCTAACAATGTGATTATCAGTGGTCATTAACTTTGGCGCCTCAGAATTAAGAGTTTGATGCCACTTAATGTCTAATATCGGGCTGCCATACCTATAAACCAATGACAGTATTCACAACAACCAGTAAGTTATAAAAGGAAAAACAGACTCCCTCATTGTGCTGAACCAGAAAAATCCACATAATACGTGAACTCACATGTAAGTTATAAGGAAGTAACTCACATGTGATCCTTAACCTGTATAGGATGCGATGAACGCAAGTCATAGACGAGTACCTGCAAAGTCAGTGACACGATGTAAATTGACAGAGCTACATTATTTGAGAAATATTGGGCACTGCTCTGACATATTCTTGATAGAGGCTCTCTACGACTACAACTGAAGGTGAAAGAAGAGATGGTGCCTGCCAGCCTATATTGCACAGATATGAGTACAGGATTGACAATTCAATATGATACGGTGATACGGCAGCTCTCGAAGAACTAGAATACGGATACAATTACAATTATACATGTAACATGTTAAATAACAGTAAATGACCATTATAACTCAGGAACACAAAACGAGACTCACTCCCAACAAAGATATCTACAAAAAGATTTGCAAGAGAAATTCCCTGTCGGTTCAATCTCCAAGCCCTTGAATCTGCTCTGTTTAGCCTCCACTCACAACATAATATTATTGACCAAAGAGATCCATATATCCTAGTGTTCATCCCTCTACCTTTTCTTCAGTTATAAGTTAGTGACACTATACCCCCAAATGGTTTTTTTTATCACCACATCCTCCAACAAGGCATTCAGTAATCTCCACAAAAAGACCATAAACCTGTAATCCACTGCATAACCAAATTTACCATGTAAATCACCACCTACCTGATGTTTGATCCCAGTTATCTCTTATCTTGATTACCTTATTTTAATATCAGATATCTTGCAAAACCTTTTTTCCACCTTCATTAATAACATTGTTTTTTTTATAGAAGAAACGAAATTTATTAAGCAAAAGAAACACGGAGGTGGATAACGCATCCACAACCGAAGAAAAAAAAAACAAGACAGAAACAAACAAACAGCACCAACACCTCCCAAACTAACAGGGAGGAACAAAACAGAAAAACCACAAAACAACACACCTTCATTAATAACATTGTAGCCAAGGGAAAATCATCCACCACCACGTTAACACCATCTCTATTTGGATAAGAGACTATGCACTTTCTGAAAAATAGAACAATTTCCTATAATGCACTAAGGTGCAAGTAACCGTGGGGCCTAAATATGACAATTAAAATTCCCCCCTCGTAGACATAAAGAAGACAATTCACATGACTTCTTAATAAGAGAAAAGTCTATGCAAAATTCTTGATAATTTGACAAACAGTTTTGATTAGCTCCCAAGTTGGCTGGCACTTTGGTTTTTCACTTCAAAGAGTACTTGTCACTCTTCCAGGAGCCACTAGATTAATTGAGCCTGTCAAGTATATCAGATTATAACCCTCTCTGTATTCGTCATGGAAAACAAGTGGCTGTCTCAAACATTTTTATGCTTGTTAAGTGTATAATCTATGCATGCAGTATGCATATACAGATACACGGTACCTATCAAGTGTATAATCTAAAAGAATTCTCTAAAATCAAAAATCAAAATTGACGAAAACTACAACAGATATTGCATGGTTGACAACGACAAATATGGTGCCTAGTTCTGATAAAACACATAACTAAAATGAGATCACAACTATATAAGTATATATATACACACACAAATTACAGGATACCTTTACTAGCGAAAAAAAAAAATGACGTCATACCTTCCCTGCACTGCTTCCAACAGCCATTAAAAAACCCGTTCTTTCATCAAACTCCAATGCAGTGACCTCCTGCAAATCCAGGAGGCAGCCCGATTAAGCAAAATTGTGTCTGATTAATAGTTGAAGAGAAAAGATCATCATTCACAGGAATCCCGCATACAACTTTATTCCCCTGCCATTCATCTGTGGCTGAACTGATGAACCAGCCGGATCATTCAATCCACTTCCTTCTTTTATTTCCATTGTCAAAAAAGATAAGGAACAATTGAGACAATATCAAAAAAGAAACACGAAAACTGATGCTAAGAAGGTCATAAGGCCCTCATTTCACTGTGCTTTTGTCAAACTACCACAACAACGCTTTGTGGTGAAACACTGATTATGTAGTCTAAAGCATCTGCCGTAATTTCCCTTGGATTTGAATTAATTTTGAATTAAATTTAAAATGGAGCAATGAAGTTGATGACACTGTCTTTTTGAAAAAGTGATGAATAAAAAAAAGTCTGCTGTTTCCTGGGTGAAATAGAACAAAACTGAAAGAGATACAAAACCAGTTCAAACTGATGGTCATTGTTTGGGATTGGTGAGTTTCTTTTTTTTTTTTCAGTATAACTCTACAGTTTCAAGTAAGTCAAAATCAACAAGGTTGGTTGGTCGGGGTGAATTTCTGCCCGAACTTGTCAAACCATACTACCTAACATACCCATAGTTACCTCTTCCAAAAGCGTAGGAAAAAAATTGGCATTTGTATCATGACCAAATTATCCAGACAACCACAATAGACACATGCATATCCTACAGATGATCAACATAATATTTGAAAATAATTTCAACTTCAAAGGGTGATCGATTTGCAAATTAACTACATTGTAGCAACCAATTAGACTTCACCTGCAACCACAATAGACACATACATATGCTACAGGTGACCAAAGTAGTATTTGAAAATAATCTGAACTTCAAAGGGTGATCGATTTGCAAATTAACTACATTGTGGCAACCAATTAGACTTCACCTGGTCTTCATTAACGAATATTTACTCAAAACAAATAGATCAAAGGACTGTTACCTGGTCAATGTCACCAGCAGGTGCGACAGCATTAATCCTACCAACCGAAGATTTTACCCTCAAGTCAAAACACTCCACAGCACCATCCTCACCACCACAAGCAACTAGACCATGAAGCTTGCTGAAATTTTAAAGGAAAAGCTTGATACACTAAGATAATTAACCAAAATAACCATACATAAGAAAGTCCTACATATATCTGATAACTAAATAAGCCAAAGAACCTAAAATAGTTATTATAAAAAAAAAAAAATTTAAATAAATAAATAAAAAAGATCAGCAAGCAACCTCCGAGAAACTACATTTAGTGCCGTTGATTGTGTGCTCAGGGAAGAGAGAAACCGCCCCTGCAAACAAGTCAAAATTATTATCAACGTACCTATGAATTAAAGCAGAATAAAAAGAAAAGTCCAGTTAAGCAATAAAACCTGTTCCAGATTAATCCTATACAATTCTGGGGAAGAGGCAGCACAAAGCAAGTCACAAGACCAGCAATCATACACAATGTCCCTTCCCATTCTGCATACACAAGTTCAATAAACTCATTGCAGAAAGCATATCAAACTTATTCAAGCTACAACCCATGCAGTATACAAGTATTAAACTAAATTACATATATTATACTATCTTTGATTATTTTTAAAATGATAAACATAATCTTAATTGTGAATAAATTATGAAGTTATATTATCAAGTAATAGAAATAAATTTCCAAAATGTAGGGATAAAAAGTTTAATTCACGTACATTGAAAAAGAGGGCTCAAACAAAAGCAAGTAACTCTGGTAAATGCTAGATGTGCTCAACTTTAGTTCTAAAGTAATGTAGTTGCTCAAGTATTCATTACTGTATTGGTGCCACGTAGTTTTTGAAAACAATTTAATGAAACTCAACATGGGTAACATTAAAGGGAAAAAATAAGTATGATTTGATTAGAGAGAGAGAGTCACCAACTCCTCAAGAAAAAAAAAAGAAAAAAAATTCAGAAAAGAGACATAGAGCCCTCCATTTTATGTATTTATGTACGTACCTTTCCCCATTTCTAAGAAGTTGGTAGTTCTTTAATGGGTTGGTGATTCTATCAACTCATTCAATGATAGAGATGGTGCTAACATGACACCCAAAAAGGGAGAAGATTCTGAATTATTGCCGGCCCATTTTTAAATAATAAACGTGTGAAAACAACATCATTTCATATTTTTACTGATCCAATAAAGGCCACTGTCATTTTGTGGTGTATATGTTGAAGGATTCAAAAATACAATTACACACACAGGCAAACACACACAAACTCCCCTTTAATATACATCCACACACACATGCATAAAGCTACTCATTCTGTATCTGTTTTTCCCTCTTGTTTTGTCTTTGTTTTTATAGGATTATGAATCCAAGACAACAGAAGGAATTAAGAAACAAAGCATTCCAACCTGGGAAAAACAAACAGAAAATAATCTCTCCCAAAACTCTGATGACACGAAAACCCAAAGAGATGGCCAAAAACAAATCCTCTCCAACAAATAAACCCCTCATCGCCCCTCACATCCTCAACTATCCTATCCAAACAGCCCAATAATTCATAACAGCCAAAAGAAACAGAAATAGAAAAGAATAACCACAATGCACAATGAAACATAGAGTTCAAAGTTTATAAAGCAAACACATGGTTTAAACACTATTTCCATTCATGAGCCATTGACATAAACAAAGTATAAAGAGTAACCTTGGAATTCGCACACTGTAATGTTTTCCATATTTTGCATGTAGATAAACAGAGCGATCAGCACATAAAAACGCAAGCTTTGAATAATCATCAGCCAAAACCTGAATGAGTAATGAAAAGTTGAGTCAGTAATATTTTAAGTTCCATGAGAACATATTGAGAATACAGCACGACATTCGTACCATTAAGTAGCGAACATGAAACGATGATATCCAAATCATAATATTGGCATTTAACTTATAAACAACCTACAAAACTTGAATGAGTATTCAAGTTTTGGATTTCGGAAGGAGAAAACAGTACCATTCAGAAGGAAACTATACTTGACCAAGGGAGAAAAAATAGTGCACTTGTAAGATCAAATTGTTGGGTCTCAGCCCAAGCGGTGCTCTTCAGTTGCTTAATAAATAAAAATTCCAATTGCATTTTCTTTGCTATTTAACAAAAATAAAACTCTTGTAAGTTATTAACTATTAAACATTTTTTCGATTTCATTATATTCCTTAGAAATGCTCTCATCCATACTCTACAAGAATAACTAACTGAAATTGCAAGAGCTAAGGTAAGTGAAAAAGAAAAAAGAAGCAATTGCAAGCAAGAGTGTACATAAATAATTGTTACTGAAAATCCAAAAACATGAAAAATATTTAGAGAGGAGCCACTGCACCGATAAAATAACTGAAAAAATCGGCAGATGCTGAACACAAATCAGCCATGGACCATGAATAAATATTTCAAATATCATGTTACATCAGAAATGAGTGAAACTAAACTACCTCAAAATCAATTATCTCTGAATCCAAGTGCCTTTCAAACTTGAGTGAAAGTTCCCTCAGCTCATATACTTTGACTTGTGGTGGGTAAATACCTGAATTTCAATAGTAAAAATCACAATTGGTACAACTTCAAATGTTTTACTCCAAACGAGTACACACGCAACACACAAATAGACACTTTATGTAGAATTCCCTTTTTATTGTGAAAATAAAACACAACATAGAGTAAAGCTTAAAGGCACCTGCAGCAATTAGGAACTCCCCATCAGGAGTTGCCTTGATTTTAGTAGTTGCAGTTTCAAATCTCAAGTCCTGGATCAAGTCTACCCTTTGCATATAATCTGACAAACACACAATGAAGAAAGATCTCCCATTAGATGAAATTAATGCCAAAAAGTTTTGTCAGCTTGAGATGATTTTGAAAACATATTTCCATCTCAGACTAATTCTTATGATGCCTTCCCTTTAAATAAGTTTGATTGGGAAAGTAGACTTCAGAACTCAAGCACATTTGTGTTAAACTTAAATTTTTATTTTTATTATTTATTTTTTCGTGGAGTCCAAAACTCTGACATCATTGAGTGAATGAAATAAGAGAAATAAATGCCCAACGAAGGATTGTATTCCTCCCTCTACTACAGGTGAACATGGTTTGCTTCAGCAGATTTTCACTTTAAACCTACACTTCCAGAATTTTACACGAACACCGTCCAGGGTTTTAAAGTAGTTGCAAATTAAACCTTATTGAGAAATTGACGTGAAGTATGCAAACATAATCCCAGTCGTGCATAACCAATAATAATATTTTATTTAACACATGATCTTTCTATAAGAATATTTAGCGGAGAGTCAATTCTCAATATAAAATTAGAATGTAAATGATTAAAGCTGATGATTTTTAATTGTTCAACTTCAATCTATAAAGAACGAATAATATTACAAAGAAAAAATTAAAACAAGCATTATACTGCTCTATAGCATGCAATTTATCCTAACAGATTCCAATTAGCACCCTAGAATGAGAAAAATCAACGTATTGATATTCGTCTATGTTTTCAGTGAAAGTCCTCAAAATCAGCAATAAATTTACATGAAGTTATCTAAACTCTAAAGTCGACAAAATCATAAACAGAATAACAAAAGGTATCTCCATTAAAACAAAATTAACTAACTGGAAAAAAATCAAATCAGAAGAAGAAGAAGAAGAGGGGTATACTTTGGTCTTTGCGAAGCGCTCGCCGCTTCTTAGGGTCAAGCCAGGTGGCGAGAGAACGTTGCTGGGAAGCAACGCTGTACATCTTGACACCATTGATGGAGGTCGACTTGAGTTTGCCTCCATCGTATGCCATGGGGCCACTAACTCAAAGGTTAGAGAGAGAGAGAGAGAGCTGCGCCTGTTTGTCAGAGTTGGAAAACTTAGGCATAAACATAAATAATAATAAAAATTAGATGCAAATAAAAACCATTTAAACAAATTTGCTTCTAATATATACACCGGGACTAACAAAGAAGAGAGAAGTTGTTTGGCAGTGGGGTCGGATAGAAAGTTTTGAGAGCTCAGAGAGGAGGTTAGTGATTCCGGCGACGACTTGTTCTCTGGCTTCGTGGTGGTGGCGGAGGGGAAGGGAGAGAGGAATGCAGACGGAGGAGGGGGCCTGTGCGACGGGGAAATGGGTTTAACTTAAACCTCGTCTGGTGATTAGATGTTGGAAGGTACATGCTATTTCATCCAGAAACTACTGGTATGGTGACGCGCGTAACTTTTATTACAAATGGTGCTTAGAGCAAGTTCACCCCAAAAAGCTAAGGCAAGGCAAAGGCAGGACAAATGTAAGGCAAGGGCTGCCACTATTCACGTTACAAATGACAAGTAAAGACATCTCCACCCATAAGGGCTAAGGCAAGGACAAGTAAGGGCTGCCACTATTCATATGAATAGTGACAGCCTTGCCTTTTTTGATTCTACCCCAAAAGGCTAGGGCAAGGGCAAGAAAAAAAAAGGAATATGCAACAAAATATAAACTTGTTATATATTTATAGGGAAAGTGAATAAAATTGTTATGTATTTATAGGAAAAACATCCATCATTTTTTGGTATTTTTTTTTAAAAAATTTTGATTTTTTTTCCTTTTTTTTCAATTTTTTGACTCGCTGATGTCAGCGTGACATCACCACTGACATCAGCTGACATGACCCGATCCCAATTCCACTTTGTAATTCGAACCAAGTCCTGTGCGTGTCCGACACCTGGCGAATGTCGTGCACAATGACCTTTTTACCCTTCCTAATACCATTACTTTTTAAAATTTCCCTTAGACTTCTGCCGAAAATTCGGCAGAGTCTCCCCTGTATTTTGTCCAAACCCAAAATCTTCCACCTGTTAAACAAGCAAATAATTCCACACCAACCGCCAGAATAAATCCAATCAAATAATCACCAGTTCAGGTTTCCTACTAAAACTAGATATCAAAGCATTTTCTAAAAATTTACAAGATTTCAAAGACTTTCCAACAAAACCCTACGTTTCTTGGTGGTGCGGAAGCTAGGGTTGGCCCGGTGATGGATCCCTGCGCACTTCTACGGCTTGGGGGTGAAAAACAAGTTAAAAGTGTGAGTGTGAGTGGACGAAAATCATATTCTTGAAACAAATTTATAATCATCATAACCCCCATGGTAAAAATAAAATGATAAGTAAGGCTACAGTTCGGCTGTACTCAAACACGAGGCCTTCATTTAAACATATCGAAATCTATATATATATATATATATATATATATATATATGTTCGAAAAGCTGAACAAATATATGGAAATATAAAACATGCATGAATATCGAGAAAACTAGTTTAAAATGACTGAAAACAATAATTATATAAAAGTACTGAAATTCCTTTAAAATTACCACCTAATTGTACCCTTGTCAATCCGTCAATTCCCCTGGCAGGTCTCGGGCGACACGCAGTCTATCCGAGCCGCAAACTGGCAGGATACAGGGGACTATGGTCAGCCTGATCCGCCGGCAGGTCTCGATGACACCAAGTCGACTCGAGCCGCTCTGGCAGGATGCAGGGGACCGTAGTCAGCCTGATCCGCAATCCTGGCAGGTCTCGGGGACACAGAGTCAGCCGAGCAGCAATCCTGGCAGGTCTCGGGACACAAAGTCTGTCGAGCCGCAAATCCTGGCACTCACGGTCCGAGCGTCCCCGTAACACGTGAGGCAAAGTCAAGTGCACTGACATAAACTGAAATCGGACTAGATGTCCGTAGACATCGGTCCAACTGTGGGTAATCACCAAATAAAAATGGGTACGTGGTGGTTTTAAAATAAAATGCTTTTAGAAAAGTCTGATCAATAACTGAAGTCTAGAATCAAGCTGCTATCTCATCTGACATAAGCCTCAAACTCTGTTTTCTATATTTGTTATGTGTAACTAAGCAGCAGAAACTTATAGAAATGTTACTGTACTAATCATGCTAGGAAAGCATTCGATAAAACTTATTCAAAATCAAATAATGAAATTTGCTCATATAAACTCATTTATAAAACTTAATTATATAAAATCAATATGTAAACTCATTTATATAAATCATTTATATAACTCATTTATATAAAATCATTTATGAAAGAAAGTCCACTCACTGTTGGTCCGAGCTAGCTGGACCTCTCGAAGGTCCCTCCTGTGGTTCTGTCGGGCCTCTGGTGCCTAATTACCCATAAAGATTTCATTAATAAAACTGCTCAATAAAAGAATTAAATGAAACACCCTGCCCCGACTCCTAGAAATGCGTGCAATCATTTTAAAGTCACTCCTATGCCTACATTAACCTTTCAGACAGTTAGAACGGCCTTAAAAGACCCGAAACTATACTAAGCGATAAACCACCAGACCGGCCGATCCGGGACCGTGGGGTCCACGATCTCCGATGGCCAATTTGGGCTTTTCTAAAGGTTCCTCATAGAGAAGGAACCATGTTCCGCGAATTTGGTCCGAAACGGATGGTCGGATTAGTCAAAATCGCGTTATCGCTTAAACTCCAAACCCTAGCCCCAGGGTTCGCGTCTTCGGAGTATCCGGGACTCCGATTCGCAATCCGTCAAATCCTACACGATCCTGAAATCATGTAGTACGACATATCCAAAATTGAGTGCGATCCAAAGACTCGACGACACTGCACCCAAGGATCGCGCAATATGGAAAATCCGTTCGGGGCTCAAACGGACTCCAAATCGAAATCCGCGAAATCCTACGCGCTCGTGACAACACGAGGATCGCAAAACTGCACATAGTCACTTCACCACCTTCACCCACGTGCTGCCACATGCGCGGACAGTTTGGGTGTCCAAAGCGATAACGGGTGGTCGGAAAATCTCGGAACCAAGACTCCAAACTCCTATCCTAGGTAAAACACCCCATTTGGAGTCACTTTTGTTCTTGGACATACATCAAAAAGTGGCCGAAAATGTCGCGCGGGAGGAGAGAGAGAGAGGAGAGAGAAACTGACGGGGAAGAGAGAGAGAGAGAAGAGATAAAAATCTGACTTTTTTCCAAATTATCGTTTTGCCCTTCGCGGTATTTTGACCGTATTTTTTTGGTTACAACTCCGATTCGAGTCTACTCCGTGTCTACGGACTCCTTTCGCCGTGCTCTACGCAACGGCGGAAGAGGAACTGCCAAAATCCTTCTCGATCAAAAAGTTAACTTTTCCCTATTAAATAATGCGAGGGCAAAATCGTCTTTTTGCTAGAATATAATAATCCTACTTTTTAGATATTTTGTTACTTTTTTGGATATTTTGTTTTGGGTTATTACATCAGCGCCCTCGGGCTGATGCCTAGGCAAAATCTACCCTTGGGCTTGCCCAGGCTGGTGGGACCCAGGGCTTGCCCGGGCTGCAGGTGCTGCGCTGGAGGTCCAAAACTAAGGGAATGGGCCTCTTGCCCTGGCTAAAGTCCCTGCGGTGGACATGCTCTAAGGCAAGGCAAAGGCAAGGCAAGGGCCGTGAATAGTGTTAGCCTTGTCTTTTTTAGTTCCACCCCAAATGGCAAGGGTAAAGGAAATTACTATTCATTTTATTTTATTTTATTTTTTTTATACTCAAACTATTAATTTTGGCATGAGAAGTGAAAAATAGGACTATGTATTTATATACAAAAAATTTCTGAAATTTTTTAAAAATAGGACTATGTATATATATTTTTTAAATTTAGTTGCTGACGTCATCAATGACGTCAACAAACCTAGACAAGATTTGCCTTCTGGCCTGCCCAGGCTTGTGGCCCCCATCAATTGCCTGGTCTTGCCTTTGTGTGCTAGAGACAAAAGCTGGGCCTAGGCCCCTTCTTGCCCGGGCAAGCTAGCAGTGCTGGACATGCTCTTAGGCTTTGGTTCAGAATAATATCATTCACAAAAATAAACATATATAATCCCGATTCAGTTTTCGGCCCCATTTTGACTTTTTTAGTAGATGAAGTTTTTATTTTACTAGCAAAAGTGCCTGCACGATGCTACAGATATAAGTTGCAAAATAAAGACTAATAACATGTTTTATATGTTGCTTGTCATCTTAAAATATTGATCATATTTTGGAAAAACTGAAAATTCACAACAACAAATTAAATAAGGGATATAATTAACTGCAATCATTTTTACTAAAGGTTTGGCAAAATCTGGGAATTAGGAGATTTCAGTTGACAAAAGTCCCTCTTCCAAAAGCATAAGCAAATATCATAGCAAAATCATTTTGCCTTCAAAAAGGATGGAAGCAGTTTCATAATATCAGAAAAATCAAAAGGGGAATTTAATAATTTGTCAATTGTTACAATGGTTTTCTTGGTCACATGTTGCACTTCTAGCAGAGTGTAGAAATGGGACAAAAAACTTTGAAAAATTAGATAGAATCTTTAAGAAATGGTAACACAACATGGTGTACAAACTTTATAGATGCAGAAATCATTTTGATGCAAAATTAGCTCACTCTTTTGCACTCTTAAAAGAACCAAACCTCCTGTTTCTTCATCTCCATTTATCTAATTAGTATATGTGCAGACAATATAGATCAAACTCTATTAGATGACCTACAGAGATATATATACTCATTCATCAAATAGCTATCATGCAATATGAAACAATGGTAGTACACACAAAGAGAAAGACATCATCTTTTTCCCTTCAATCAATTATGCATTGTCACTCTCTCCCCGTGTTGGGAGTTCTCAAGTACCTAATTACCAAAACACTTAAATGATTCACCAATATGCTCAGATATTGTAATCATTTAAACCTATCATTACAACAACAAATTAACAACCCATTACAGCAGCAAAATCATTACAGAATCAATTTGAGCAAGGAATGAAAGGATTCAACAGCATGTTCAGAAATCCATCAGCAAGTCATTAATCTATTAAAAAGTTGAGGGGATGCAAACAGTGCTATCATGAGTTTGGCCTATTTATATAAACATTGAGATGTAAACAGTGCCATCATGAGTTTGGCAAGCTTATGTTGCAAAACATAAACCAACATCATGTTTTATATGCTGCTTGTTATATTAAAATATTGTGCATATTTTAATATATCAAGCAGCTATTAAAACATCAAAATATGAGCAGCCTTAAGTTGCGTACTGTAAGAACCCAAAACAAAATATCTAAAAAGAAAGAAAATATCTAAAAAGTAAGGAAAATATCTTTTAGCAAACAGACAAGTTTGCCCTCGCATATTTTAATGGGGGAAATTTGACTTTTTAATTGAGAAAGAATTTGGGAATTTCGCTTACGTCATTGCGTAGAGCGCGGCGAAACGAGTTCGTAGACACGGAGTAGTCCCGAATCGGAGCCGTAACGAAGAAGATATGGTCTAAAAATCGCGAAGGGCAAAATGGTAATTTGGCCAAAAAGTCAGATTTTTATATCTCTCTCTCTCTCTCTCCCGTCACTTCTCTCTCTTCCCTCTCTCTCCCTCGCGTCGCACCCATGCCTTGCGCCCGTTCGACTTCCAGGCGACGCCCCGGCCACCACAGGCCGAGCCGATCTCCGCCGTGGGTACCTACGGGTCCGCCTCCGTGTCGCCGTCAAGACCTGACCGACCTCCACCCCGGGGCCGCCCTGAGTTGGCCGGAAAACCATGTTTTCCGACGGAGGTTCCTTCGAAGCCACCCGAACTTCCAGCTCAAAATTCTCCTTCGTTTCTCCACCAAATCGATCGACTAAGGTATGGTTTCTCAGCTATTTTTCGTGTTCTAGCTGATGGGTATATGGGCTTCGATCGATTTTAGCTCTAAGGGGTTCGATTTTCGACTTGAAATCTGGCCAGAACTTCAGCTGCTCGAAACTACTATTTTTGGTCACTTTTTGGGGGTTGTCCAAGAACAAAAGTGACTCCAAATGGGGTGTTTTACCTAGGGTAGGAGTTTGGAGTCTTGGTTCCGAGATTTTTCGGCCACCCAAAATCGCTTTGGACACCCAAAGCTGCCCGCGCGTGCTGGAGCGCGTGGGCGAGGGTAGTGATGTAATTCTGTAAAGTTTTGTGACCCTCGTGTCGTCACGAGCGTGTGGGTTTTCGCGGATCTCGATTCGGAGTCCGTTTGAGCCCCGAACGGATTTTCCATATCGCGCGATCCGTGGGTGCAGTGTCGTTAAATAATCGGATCGCGCCGAATTTTGGATATGTCGGTCTACATGATGATAGGATCGTGTAGGATTCGACGGATTGTAAATCGGAGTCTCGGATACTCCGGAATCGCGAACCCTGGGGCTAGGGTTTGGATTTTAAGCGATAACGCGATTTTAGCTAATCCGACCGTCCGTTTCGGACCAAATTCGCGGAACATGGTTCCTTCTCTATGAGGAACCTTTAAAGAAGCCCAGATTTGTCATCGGAGGCCGTGGACCCACGAGGTCCTGGGTCAGCCGATCAGACAATTTATCGCTTAATTTAAGCATCGGGTCTTCCAGACTGATCTATGAGTCTAAAAAGTTAATGTGGGCTCAGGAGTAACTTGGATGTGAATGCACGTATTTCTAGAAGCAGGGGGCAGGGTGTTTAATTTAATTCTTTATTCAGCAGTTTATTAATTTAATATTTATGGATAATCAGGCAGCAGGAGCCCGACAGGACCGCAGAAAAGAACTTCACGAGGTCCAATTAGCTCGGACCATCTGTGAGTGGACTTTCTTTCATGAATGACTTTATATAAATGAGTTATATAGATGATTTTTATAAATAGATTTCATATATGATTTTATATTGATTTTATATAAATAAGTTTTTATAAATGAGTTTATTTGAATAAATTTCTTTATTGATCTTGAGTAAGCTTTATTATATTTCCGAGCATGATTAGTACAGAAATAGTTCCATAGTTTTGTGTTGCTTACGTACACATGCTAAAGAGTTATAGGAAAAAGAGTTTGAGGCTTATAACAGATGAAATAGCGGCACAACTTGAGATTTCATTTATTATTCCGATTTTTCTAAAGGAATTTATTTTAAACCCACCTCGTACCCATTTTCTTTGGTGATTACCCACAGTTGGACCGATGTCTACGGACATCCAGTCCGATTTCAGTTTATGTCAATGCACTCGACTTTGCCTCACGAGTTTCGGGGACGCTCGGGCCGTGAGTGCCAGGATTTGCGGCTCGGCAGACTTGGTGTCCCGAGACCTGCCAGGATTTGCGGCTCGGCTGACTTCGTGTCCCCGAGACCTGCCAGGATTGCGGATCAGGCTGACTACGGTCCCCTGCATCCTGCCAGAGCGACTCGAGATGACTTGGTGTCATCGAGGAATCTGCCGGCGGGACAGGCTGATCATAGTCCCCTGATTTCGCCAGTTTGCGGCTCGGGTAGCCTGCGTGACGTCCGAGACCTGCCAGGGAATTGACGGTTAAGACAGGGGTACAATTTGGTGGTATTTTCAAGGATTTTGAGTTTTCTTTATTTAATTATGATTTTCAGTTATTTTATATCAGCTTTCTAATTTTTTTTTTCAGGCATGGATACCTTTATATATATTTATTCAGTTATGCAAGGTTTGAGTACAGAGCTTTTATACAAGTTTGATTTCAGTATTTTATGCAAGCTTTGATTTCAGTGCTTTTGTGCTAAACTTTTCGAACTTGAATGTGATTTATATAGAATGCCTTGAATTTAGTATGCGTTATATGGAGAGTACGTATTCAGTTTTATTTAACTATTTTACAATGGGGGTTATTATGGTTATAAAGTTATTTCTAAGAACCTTATTTTTGTCCACTCACATTTTCAACCTGTTTTTCGCCCCGAGGCCATAGAAGTGCGCCGGATCCACCACCGGGCCAATCAAAGCTTCCGCGTCATCCAGTAAGGTAGAGTTTTATAGAAAATCCTTAAAACCCTGAAACTTAGACAAATGCTCTGATATATAATTGAAGTTGAAAAATAGGAGTTGAGATCTGTTATCTGAAAAATTCTGGCAGTTGGTGTGAATTAAATTGATTGTTTAACAGGTGGAAAATATTGGGTTTGGTCAAAATACAGGGGAGACTCTGCCGAATTTTCGGCAGAAGTCTAAGGGAGAGTTTAAAGCGAGAAGGGTAAAAAGGTCATTTGTGCCCGAGATTCGCCAGGTGTCGGACACGCACAGGGCTTGGCCCGAATTTCAAAGAGGAAATTGGGTCGGGTCCTGTCACGTACTGTTCAAAAAAACTAGTACATGCTTTTATCTATATTTTAATGGGTGGTGGACATGGATTTTTCTTCTTTGATGTTTTTGGTAAAGGGCTTTTGTTGTTGCTGCATTTGTTGTTTGGCTGGCTGATGCCCTTTTTTCTCTTTTTCAGAGGTTTTAGCTCTCTTGGCATAAAGTCAAAAAATAGCAAGTATTAATTATTATGATAGAATTAAGTTTAATAAGTAAACATGAGAAATAACAATGAAATATTTTGTGTGTAATGTGTGTGTTAGCGAGATGAATGAATTGAAAAGAAAAGAGCACAAACTCTGATGTCGGAGTAGGAGAGGCGATTTCGAAACTGCCTTGGACTATTTTATTTTTCAAACTGATAATCGGTAAATTGTCAGAATCTGACACGTTGTCTTCTCTGGTTTGCACAGCAATAGTTTTCTCATATTTGTTTTAAATTTCAACATCACTTGGAAAGATTTTGTCAAAATCTGGGTATGTTGCTGCAAAAATTGAATGAATAGGATGTGTGTATGAATGAATGAGTAAATCTTCAGGAATTTCAATCCAAGATGCATCTTTATCGTTTGGATCATCTATATCAACAATTTGACCATCACCGATGCGCAAAATCCAATATGCAAAATCACTTATTTTCTGTTTTTCTTTGGTGCTTAATCCATTTTTTGACAGCCTCATATTTTCTTTTAAATGGAATATTTTTTAAAAAGGCCATAAATAGGAACTGTTAAGAAATGCATTTATTATTTCTTCTCTTGTTCCTCTTGGAATAACTGGTAATATTTGTCTAAAATCACCGCCTAACAAAAAAAGCTTGCCACCAAATGGAGCATTTCCATCTGAATTGTTCAAATGCGATAAAATATCAAAAAGTAATTTGTCCGATGCTTCAAAACAATGTTTATGATTCATTGGATAATGGAAAACAATTAATTTCTACTAATTTATTACAACCAAGAAACTCAGCCCTTGCTTAACAGAACCAAAAGCAAGAACCTAACAGGTTGATCTGAACTAGCAAAATACCACCTACAAAACATCAAAAGAAGACATGGTTAAGAAAGAAAAAGGAGAAAAAGGATGAGAAAATTGAAAAAAGAAGAATCGCTTCTTCATATATCTATCTAAAGCGAAAACATCAGATGCATCTAAAGCCAAAACATCAGTTTAAATGAGTGACCATCGCAAGGCAAAATTGCAAAAAGGTATTAGGCACAAAAGTAGTTTTCATATTTTTAATTGACTGAAAACAAATGCTCAGTTACACTCAAATCATTCTTGTACTCCATATTGATAAGTTCTGTCGTCAAGAGGGATTTTCTTGACATGAGTGTTCTTCTCAAATAAGCACTCAAGCTTGGTTGACGGCAGAGGAGAGGTTCAATGATTTCCTAATCAAAGCTATGATGAGTTATGTTGAAGATGGTGTGCAAGGCAACTTTGTCTTACACAGACACACACACGCACACATACACAGAGTTCTAAGGATTCCGAAACATTCTCAATCAAAGCTATATTATCTCATCAGAATCTCTGCAAAATAATATATTGTAAGACAATTATGATGTTTATATTATATGTTTCTATGCTTGATTGATTTTTGTAGATAAAAATTGTTTTTTCAATTCGAAATTTGCTCCATTGAAGGCAAAAGCCCCTTCGTTACATGTAAATTTTTCATCTTAAAATGCTTTTTGTAAATACGATGTTAGCTATGAAGATTATAAACAAACAAACAACCCTAATATCTCTAACATGAAATTATCAAATCAATATATATTACACAAAATTAACATAAAAACATATGAACGTACAAAAACAGAAAATTAAAAAAACAAACATTAACAACAATAGATCATCACACAATTCAGAATAACCCCAACAATAGTTGATCAATTGACTACTTTTGTCCGACGAAAGCAAGTGTTTCTAAAACAGGAATAAGAATATAAAAGTTTTTGAATGCTAGATTCCCATTTTTACTTTTTCTTCCATTTCCTCTGTTTTTCAACAAAGCACACGAATATTATTAGGCATTCATTCCAATCATTCATCATAGATCATAGCTAAACAACGCCTTTATATAAATTCATCATAGATAAAATTTAGAAAATAAAAGAAAACAAAAGCCAAACATACAAAAAAGTTCACAAATTCAATCATAAAAGAAGCATAAAATATCTAGCACTAATAAACAGGATGACAGAAACGAATCTTAATTCTAATAAAAATGATCATGTCCTACACTTATGG
This sequence comes from Prunus dulcis, assembly GCF_902201215.1. NCBI lineage: Eukaryota > Viridiplantae > Streptophyta > Magnoliopsida > Rosales > Rosaceae > Prunus > Prunus dulcis. The sequence goes on along the minus strand of NC_047657.1, from coordinate 300,121 downwards.
AAAAAATCTCATGAAACACAACATTCTAATCATATCTTTTGCTTAAAGATGAAAATAGAAAAAAGAAGAAAAAATCACTCTCACCTTTCCATTTCCTATATTATTCATTTTCGGTTTTGAAAAAGCTGAGAATCCCATTGTTCAATCAGTGGTTAAAAATAAGGAAATTAAGGGAAAAAAAAGAAAAGGAAAAGATGGAATGTAAAGATAAGTAGTGTGTTAAAAGAAGAAGACAAATAAAAAGTCTCGAGACTCGCACGTATTGCATTTAGAATTTCCTTCTCCCACCATCAATGTCAAGAAAATATTGGAACAACAAAATTAGAAACTAGGTTTCCTTAAATGAATAAAACTTCCTTTGAGTAAGTTTGACTCATTTGAGGAAATTACCCAGAATGTCTAAGAATGATGTTCTGGACCACATATCCAAGATTAATTTGTCACGAATAACAATCTAATGGCGGAAGATTAAAATGCAAAAAAAATTACCAATTGAATCAACCTACGCTGATGAGAAGTGAATCCACTCAGACTAAGAGCAGGACACATCATAAAGAAAATGGTTTATAACTGTTGTTGGGAGTCATTCGAGTTTCCCTGAAATTGGAGTTTCCCTGAAATTGGAGTTTCCCATTACTATTTCTCAAAAACCTAACACGGCCCACTAATATTCGTGCTTGTGCCGTGCTAGAATGGCCCATCTAGTTTGACACCTCTAGTTCGAAGAAAAACACTGCAAAAGCACATGAAGAGGGTTGTTTAAATGATCCTAGATGCATTTGAAACAAGAGTATACGATCAAAAGTTACCTATGCGAAAGTCACCCTAAACAATCAAAAAAAATTTATATTTTTCAATTCCATTTTTCTGGTTTTCCCTTTTTTTCCCTTTAAACAGAGATCAAAATTTCATACTCTAATTCAATAATTGAGTTTTCTCAAAGTCTCATCTAACAATCTAAAGATCAAGCTCCAATTTTGTACTAAACATATATGTCTGAAAATCAATCGAAAACATCAATCAAATGAAACCAAAGGCAGTTTATAACCATTCCATGTGTTTTTTCATCTTAAAAAATAAAAAATTTCAAAAAGCTTCAACACACGAAAGGGCATTAATATATAATCAAAAGCAACATCATGTTGTTATCACTCTTATCAACAACCCCTCCAAATACATCATATCTTCTATAAACTAAAAGGAAAGAGTCAAAAATATTAATATGTATCTAAGCATAGATCATATATGAAACAACTTGTCATTGGTTCAAACCACATAAGAATTACTTGGCTTTATTTACAACTATACAATCATAGCAATTAGTTCAAATTTATCCCAACCAATTGTCAATTGATATCATTAGCTAATTACCATGCTCTACTCACATAACCGAAACAATAAATTGGAATTTCAACATAGAAACACACTTCTTGCTTAACATAACCAAAAATAACGACCAAACAACTCTATCTAAAGCAGCTAAACACCACTTACAAAACATTAAAAGCAGATCTGATTAAGAAAGAAGAGGAGAAAAAGCAAGAAAAAATCGAAAAAATTGCAGTTTCTGATTTTCTAGTTCCAAAACTGTCCAAATATGTTTTTTCTGTGCAGTGTTTTTATATGAAATGCTTGAACTTTGTTACTCCACTACTAACACAAAAGAAAAATCCTGAAAAACAAATCCAAAGAGCCGTGAACCCCTAAAGTATAGCCATCCAAAAAAATTCAAGGCCAAAATATTTACTTGTTGCTCATGAAAAATCAATTCCTTGCTTGGACCCCAAAATTTTTAATCTCAAACTACATTCCTCCAACATATTTTGTTTGTGATAATGGTCAAAAAGCACATGATTTACCATAAATAATGATTTTCAAAAGGAAATGAAAAAAAAAAAAAAAAAAAAGCTACTAACATACATAAATCATATAATCGTCTATAATCACATGACTTCAATATTTCAATATAACGCTTTTATACATGCACCAAGATGACTAAACAGATAGGTTATCACAGGATGAGAAGACTAAAGCGATAACAAAATTTTCATTACTATATGAAATGCTGTTCATATTTTTAACACCAACATAAATTTAGTTTTGTGTAAATAACTTCACAATCACAAATATCTATTATTTTGTCAAGGAATTAACTTGATTCCATAACAATTAAACAATATGCATATACTAATGTCAAGCCTAGTTAAACCGATAAGCACAGTTAGCATATTTGACTCAAAACTCATAATTAATCAAGCCCACCAAGTCTAGAAATCAAGTGAAATGTTTACTGAGAACCTCAGGGGATAAACATTCAAAAGGGAAAAAAAAACTCATCATCAAAGCATATTCTACTTCTGTTCTTTGGGGCACTGAATATTACTTCTAGTTAACCAACGATGCCAAAATCCCTACCAAAAAAAAAGAAGAAGGAAACATATATAACTATTTGCATAATTAACATATGTTGTTATTTTCAGTAACATAGAGCAACAGAGCATAGGATAAGGATGTGAAGCATTCATTATATGAAAACCATGAGAACAAACAGCAAACATAGAATTAAACTATGACAACCAATTTGGAATGGAAGAAAATTAATAACAATTTAGGTTTTTGGAAGGGATAAGGGTGTTTAACAAAAGCTCTTGACAATAACGCAATTTTTTTGGTTAGCTGATCAAAGTATACAGGTGAAAACTGAGAATCCCAGAAAATTGTGCCTTAGTTGCTAACATATAAGTTTATAACACACAAAGACTATAACAATTAAATCGAAGACATTCAAATGCAAAAAATGGGGCATTACAAAACCTAAAACCTATAAAAGAAACCAAAGCAGATTCTAGCTAAAATTCAATGAATTCATACCCAAAAGATGCTCTAAACAATCAAAAGTCACCTATTGATGAAATAATGACCAAAAAATGCGCTAAAAAGGTGAGGGAATGCATACCCAAAAACAAAGGATGCAAGAACTAGCAGCTAAGAAAGGCACAAGATGTCTGAGACGAAGGCTGAAGAAACGATGAAAAATATCTCAACGAACAGACAAATCTATGAAACAAAGACAAAAAAGGCGGTTGGATTAGCATTACGCCTCCCCAAACAAAAATTGACGGCCGCAAAAGCATCTCCAACAGTGAACAGAAATCTTCTGTCGCTGCCCCCCAACCAGGCCAACCAGCTGGTTCGAAATCAACTGGAGATGGACTCCTTGTCTGAGCAAACGAAACGTTCGTAGGGGAAGAAAGACTGAAGGAGAAGGGGCAAAAAGGAAAGAGCAGAAAAGGTTTAGTGAAGGGCATTTTCGGCAATTCACTATGCTAGATGGGCATTTTCATCAGTGCATTGTGCTTAAGAACAGTGTTTAGTTGGATTGAGCTTTAGTATATATATAATTTTTTTTCAGACTTGGTTCGACTTGGTTTTCTCATTTTTCGGTTCTAATGTCCACACCTATTTGGTTCTAGTAAAAACAATAAAATAAAATATAACATAATCAAATCGCAAAAAAAATAAAAATAAACCTAGCACACACATACACACACTCCCTATCTCCTTTCCCGACAAGCACCTTTCCTGTTTGTACCATATTTGATATGCCACTCACATCATGACCGGTGGAAAGAGTACGACGCTAGGGAAGACCTTATGGACCACACTGACAAACCAAGTAGTATGGATCGGTAGGTACCTTCGGTGCCTACGACAGTTTCCACACCCAATGTAGCCTTGTAACCCATGTTGGCAAGTCCTACAAATGGCAAGCGCTTCCGGCTCTATCCTTTGATTATTCATCAACCATGCGTCCGGCACGCCTTGCCGATTCTATGCCCTAAAAGACATCTTGTGAGACGTTCTCGAATCCCCTGGTGGGATATTTGCTGGGACTCGTGTCAACCTCAGAAGACACTCCCACGAGTTCCACATTGAAACTAATTACTAAGGGAATGTCCAACACTCTCTATAAATATGGCCTCTTGCCCTAGATATAGGGTAAGACTTTCGACTTTACTCCTATGCTCTTGCATTGTCAATAGCTTGCTCTTTAAACTAATTTTAACATCGAAGGGTCTTCGGCCGGTACCACACCGGTGCTTTAGTCCTCATTTGTTGTTATCTTATTGGCCTAGATCCAGCATCGCCAACCAAGGAAAAACGTGCTGACCGAAGGCACAACCGCCGCCCCCCTCTCTAATCGTCCACATCACCTGTAAGTTACTCTTATCTATATCTGTTTAGTTTTAGCACCAACACTTCCTATCAGCCATGACTGCTGATAAGGGTGGGTGTGATTCGGTCCGGTTTGTTTTTACCTCACATTGAAACCAATACTATTCAACCAATGTGATTTGGTCCAATCTCTAAATCTTTAGATTGTGTTGTCGAGGAATCTTGGATTCTTTATCTTCTTTGTTGCACTTGCCCTCACCTGATCTTGACTTGTAGCAATGTAATTATGCAATAGTAAACACACACCATCATGATTCATTCTAACTCATGCTTACCCATTTGTTTTCTTTTTTGGTCAAAGCTCATTCAATTCTTTTCTTTTTTGGTCAAAGCTTAACCCAGTTCTCAGTTGTATAATGTGATGGGAGGAGTTTGATTTAAAAGAAAAGTTGTGGGCAATCGGGTCTAGTCTAGTGGAAAAATGCATTGACTTACACAACGGTGATCTCAAGTTTGAACAATCATGACATTTTTGGTAGTATGGGTGACAAACTCTCGTCTCCGTGTAGACTATCGCTTACATTTAAAAAAAAGAGTTGTGATGGTAGGAGTTACATTAAGAAAACCGAGAAGATACAACTATGACCAACAAAAAGACAAGAGAGGACATAATACAATAATTGGATGAAAGTGAGATTGTTTGTGATCATACAAGTCTATTTATCGCACATTTACAACAATAATTTAATTCCCCCATTGCCCTTTACAAAGGTTGGTTTTGTTTTTGGCTTAAAAAGAAATGCTAATTTAGGGATTAGGTTAAGAAAGTTCAAGGTTTGCATTTCCTCTCAACCTACCTAACGAAATAAACAATTTTAGGGATTAGTTTCAAATAAAATCACAAACCCAAGAATCACAGTATCACATTAGACTGCTTGCGCAAATGACACAAATTTTGATAAGCAAGTTTGACGCTGAGTTAGCCCAACCACAATTGTGCGGCTAGCACAACCTCATATGAGATCTTATCTCTTAATTATTGAATTAAATTAGTTAGCCATTGAATTAAATTAGTTAGTTTGAACAAATGAAAAAGATAGGACATCATCTAATTACCTTAGATAAAGTCCTCGTTATAAAATGACTCGTACTTATTAGATAAGGCCTGTCCACGTTTTATACACAAACCCACATTTGGTTTTGGGTTTAACTCGTATTAGGTGTTTGCCCAAACAGAGTTTGGGTATATTTTCGGGCCGGTGCAGTGATCGAATTATTGGGTGCATTTAACAGCCCCTTACTATATGTTTTTAAGCCCAAGGGCTAACCGCACCGCCCTAGCAGTTTTTGCCCAGAACCTTCTACTCTGTCTAAACAGCGCAAACACAAACACATGCCTGAAATGTGAAAACGCACTCTCAGAAAAGAAAGAACTGAGAAACAAAGATGTTCAAGAAGGCAGTGGAAGCAAGGTCGCACCAGAGACTGTCAGGGGCTGATAGGAAGAAGCTTAAGAGAAGCCTCAAAAACAAATTTCCCAGAGCTTCTGAGTCCGATATCGATTCTTTACTCCCTCCCAAGGTCGTCTTTCAATTCAAGATTTTGTATGTTGTTTCTCCATTAATTGGGTAATGGGATTGCTTGGCATTTCTCGTTTCGAAATGGGTTCAGTAGGTTTCTGGGTTTTTCTGCTTCCTCGAGTTTTAGTGCTGCCTTGATGTATATATCTTGTTACTTTCGAAAAATTTGAATACTTCCAATGATTGGTAAATGAATTCTGGGTTTGTTTTTTAAGCGTAGTTGAAAGCGGGTTAAGGTTTTTGTTTAATCTTAAACACTTATGATGAGTTTGGATAATCTATTATTCCTGTTCGGATTAGTAGGATTTATTTATTTATCCCATGTAGTAGTGTAGCATTTTAGATGGGAGCCATTTCCCTTGTTTACCAGAATGTTAGTATTGGCCTAATCCTATTCTAGTTTTGAATTTTAAAATTTTCACGAAATGCACTTTGGTATGCATTTCGATTTTCAAAATTAGCCTAATCCTATTCTAGTTGTGGGTTTAGTAGACTTCTTTTTCCATTGTTTTGGTTGTCATTTGTACTGGTGCCCTGAGTTCAAATTACTGCATTCTTACTAAAATTTTGCACCTAGTTATTGCCAATTGCAGTGAGTGATTGTACTAATAACCAGAATGCAATTATTCTTAAGTTAGTGAGTTGATAATGAAACATCCAGTACGAATTACAAAAGAAATAAGTGTGGGGAAGTTTTGATATTAGATTTATTTTGGATAAAATAGCTTCATTACTGACAACTGCACCTTTTTATGAAATTAATCTTCTAGGTGGAGATAGCAGTTGCAAAATTTCAAAATCGAGTCCATGTATATGGTGTAGAGGGAGGCTTTCCTATCTTCTTTGATATTGATGGGCGTGGCACAGACATTTTTCCCACAGGTATCACGCAATCTTTTTCAAATATTCTTTCCTTAATGTTTAGTTTGGTTTTTAGCCTTACTATATTTTTCTAGTATGTGCGACACTTGACTAGGTAGTTCTTTTGAATGAGGTTGATGCTAGCATGACACCAAGAAGTATGAAGACGATAATTTTAACTTTCTGTTTGAGAGGAGTATGTGTATCAAAGACACTACTTTGATTGCTATGATAATTCTCGAAAGAGAGCCTAATCAAACAAATAATGTCTACTAATATATATACATATACATACACACAGTCCCCTTCGAATGAGGGACACCCTTTAGGGTCCCCTACGAATTTTTTTCAAAGATCCAAACCATCTATTTTTTAAGTCTACATTCATAGATCATCCCTGCAAAAAATTAGACAAATTGAAAACCGTTTCGAAATCCAATCGTGTCCTACAAAATCAATGAACACGGTGCTTCAAGAAAGTACTAAAATTTCAATAACTCAATTGAATGTTCAAATGATATCAAATTCAAGTGATTTTTTGTAGAGATGATCTTTGAATGATTATCTAAAAAATAGACGGTTTGGATTAGTGATGCGAAGTGAGCCCTACAAGGGCGTCCTCAATGGAAGCTCTCTGTATATATATATATATATATATATATATATATATATATATATTCTTATTATTAGTTTTAAAATCTAAATTTCCTGCATTTCATGATGCGCAATTTGGTTGCTATATGGAGAAACTTTTTTGAAACAAATTATAATGTGAACTAATTTTCATGCTGTCACATGACTACTTGAGTTCCTGTTTCCTGTTAGTGAAAGATTTAGTTACGAACTGAACACGTTAAATTAACTAATCTATTGAAGTTCCGAAGTGTAATTAATTCTTCTTATTTAAATAACTGTATTTATTTCTCTTTGGAACTGGTTTGGCTTGTTTAAGTGTTTTTTTGATTGGGTTACGTTGTGTTATAAGTTGTAGAAGTTATGTTTGAAAGGTTACCATGTGAGTGTACAATCTTTCTATAGTGCAATGTTTTCTCACAATAGTGTTGAGGCATGATCCTAAATTAATGTTAAGTGGATTTGTATCTTAAAATTTTTTAGAACACACTGCACATGCACACTACTACGGATAACTCAGAAAGGAAATAAATGAAAATTGCCGAGAAGTTTGGCCCCTAATTTGGTTTGGAATAAGAGTGACGCCAAACTATAAGTAAAGCAATTTAAATTATTTAATAATCTCTATAAAAGAATATACAAAGCTGAAGAAACATAGGACTTGGTTGTTCACTTCCTAATTTGGGTCAATAAAAAGTTGAAGAAGTCTCTCTGGTAGAATGTGGTCAATCATGCAAAATATGCTAGTCAGAGCATATGTGCAACATAATCACAATTTTTGTTTGCTTGATGGTTTTCCATTTCAGTTTATGCGCTCTGGAAGGTCCCTGATCTCTTGCCTTCTTTCGTGCTGAAAGGGGGTGAGGTTTCTCGATATATCATTGGAGGGGCGGATTTGATGTTCCCTGGTATCAGCATACCTGCTGAAGGTCTACCTTCATTTATAGCAGGGGAAGCATGGGCAGTAAAAGTTCCAGGAAATCCAGCTCCAATTGCTGTAAGGCTCTTTTTAATAAGTATATGCTAATGCATTTAGGATTACCAGGACAAACCTTCAGTTCATTTATTTATTTAAATTAAAATTAGGGCATATTCTTCTTATTTGTCAATTTCACTACAGGTGGGGACTACCACTATGAGCAGTACTGAAGCAGCAAAAGCTGGCTTACGAGGAAAGGCCTTAAAGATTATGCACTATTACCATGACTTACTTTGGTAGGTATCTGTGGAGAAACGGACATAGAGATTGATCAATAATTGGAAATTTTGTATAATAACATTTTTTGTGGGATCTTTTTCCAGGGAGTCAGTAGAGTGTCCTTATGTGCCAAATGCGGGCTTTTTTGAAGATGTTGTGTTTGAGGATCCTACCTTGTCATCATTGCAAGTTTCTGATTCATACTCTGGTGCAAATTATAGTTCAAATGATCAACAGAATGGCATCAGTGATAAGGAAAATGGGCAATCTGTTGATGTTGCTGATGTGCTCTCTGAACCTAGTTCTGCTTCGGTGGCACAGACCAATTCTGGGAATGAGATTGCTGAAGAAATAGCTGCACATGTAGACGATCTGAAGGTAACAGATGATGGCTCTGCTGATCAGTCGATTGGGGAGGATCAACATCCTCTTTCCACTGAGGATGTAGACACGCTTTTAGAAAAATGCCTTTTGCAAGCGCTGCATACAACTGTTAAGGATAAAGACCTTCCCATGCCTGGAAGCACACTTTGGTATGATAAATATATTATATTTGTTCCACATGATCTCTCTCTCTCTCTCTCTCTCTCTCTGTGGTGTAAACATTTGATTTATAAAATTTCCTTCACTTGTTTTTTGTTTTTTGTTTTCTACAGGTCAAACCATGTTTTGCCTTGTAGGCCTTCCGGGATCACACTAGACATCAAGAAATCATCATACAAAAAATTATCGAAGTGGTTACAAGCTAAATCTTCTACGGGATTGGTGCGTACAGCTTTTCATTTTCTTCTTCTTGAAAAAGAACCCTTTTAGTGCTTTAACCTTGTCATTTTGGGAGCTCGTATCTTATTGGATATCCTCTAGTTTTCTTGATTTTGCAATGAGTTCTAAACTTCTAAGTGGTCTTGTAGTAAGAGCACCAAGTGATAGTAATGAATAGGATGCTGAATTAAGTTGTGAGTCTTACTCTTTAGCAAGCACGGACAAAGTTGTAACAGTACTTATTTATAGTTATAAATCTGTATTCTAGTAAATTTATGGTTGTGCTTTATTATATTCAGGGCATACGTGAAGAATTAAGTTTAAATGTTTTCAGAGGTATTCTTATGTGTCAAGTTAAATTGATTTTTGAGAGTTATGAGTGGCATTATTGGTCTCAGCTATGTTAATAGGATTGCTTTGGAACTTGGAAGAGAGACTAAAAAGATTTTATCCTAAGTTTCTACGAGCATTATGAAAAAGAAGTATACAGTGAGCAAAAAAAAAAAAAAAAAAAAACTTTAATTCCAAGATCAGTCATATGGTCTTCCTTTATTGGTTTCAGCAGTGTATTTCTTCGTTTGATGACTTGTCTTTCAATTTTGTTGTCTTTAGTTTTCCATTCTGCTGATAAAAAAAGAAGGCATGATTTTCTTCATTTTAGTTTAGCGATCTATAACTGGAGAATAGTGGTTCATGGGCACCTTTTCTGTGAATTTATGCGTAGATGGCAAGTTGTATTTTGGTAGCAGTACTGAGTTGTGACTTTTGAGTCTTGTTGATATTTATGCTTAGCTTGTTAAGAAATCTCTGGTATGTTTCTGAAAGGGGGTGATAACCTTGATTAAGTAGAGAAGTTTAACAGAGACAGGTGATTGAATTTTGATGTTCTTGTAACTGTTATGCCTTTTTACAGTTAAGTTTTTTTAGATGAATCTTTATTCTCGTTGCTCATGCTATGTTGGCTTCAAAACATGCGCAGATTACAGTGAAAGAAGATAAATATAAAAAGGAGTCCATATTATTATCCGTTAACCGCAAGCATCCAGATTACTCATCTTTCAAGCCAGAGAAACGGCAAGTGGAGAAAACTTTTCAAACTGGTGTTCCTACCATCAGTGAAAGTCGGTCACTCAAAATGCTTGAAGTGGTCGAGGTCTATAAACCAAGTGTACACGTAAATCCCATATTAGCTTCTGTAGGGGCTGACACAGGAAAACTTTACAGTGCTTCAGAGGCCACTGATATTGTCTTTACATATGTTGAAAAAGAAAACTTGGTTAAGCAGACAGATAAATCCATTGTGGTTTTGGATCCAATATTATGTGATGCACTGTTTAAAGGAGCCATAAAAAAAGGTACAATGTACCCAACGGAAATTCATAAGAGGGATTTAGGAGCAGCATTTGTAAACCGGATGCAAGCCCATCACGTTGTGACGAGGGGAAGTGAGTCGGTTGTTCGTAAAGGTGGTTTGAAAACAATACAAATAATGACAGAAAGGCGGCAAGGTAATAAGAAAGTAACCAAATTGTCAGGACTGGAAACTTTTTTGGTGGACCCTGAAGCTTTGGCATCAGAGCTACAGAAGAAGTTTGCTTGCAGCACAACAGTGGCTGAACTACCAGGTGCAGTGCTCCATTGTCCCTGAATGAATGTCTGTTGGGTCGTAACTTTTTCTCTTCATGACTTGGAATGTTTATGTAGCCATTTATTAGAAAAATTAATGTCTGTGTGGAAAGTTTTCAGTAGGTAATATTACATTTCTGCCTTTCTATTTGTCTTTTGTTGATGATAAGCAGAGGTGATTATTTTTTGTTTTTCTATATTTGAAAACATGATGGTCCTGTGTTCCCCATACCAAGTAAGACTGTGGTTCTCTTTCTTTTTTTTTTGGGTGGTGTGGGGTTCGAATATTAGTGCTCCTATTAGTCATGTAAATGTTGTTTCTTCTTGTTTATTGTATGATGATACAATTTCTCCGATAGTACGAAATGCATCTTGCAAGTTTGGTTGTCTGGGAATAGTACTTATTGTGGCTTCTTGAGGATCCCTTCCTAGGTTTTCTTATGAACATACATTCATATTTCTCTTTTCAGGTAAGAAAGGGCATGAGGTTGTGGTTCAAGGTGGTGTGATTGATGATCTGGCAAAGCATATGATTGAACAATATGGGATCCCAAAGAGATTCATTGAGGTTCTTGATAAAACCAGGAGATGAGTGGTTGAGAAAGGTTGGTATACTTGATTCTTCTTGATGGTAGTAAGAGCAGCATAGGGTAAATTATTCTTATTAATTTGACTAGGACAAGTAGCCATATCATACTGTCTTATGACAGACATATTGGTACTGGCCAGCTATCTATTATTTTAGTTTTTCAATAAACTGATAGGTGCTTTGTCTCTCATTTATATTATTCTTAGGGTAACTTTCTTTTAAGAATAGCTAATACAGAGATAACTACTATTACTTTAGGTGGGAAAAAAAAAAAACTTCCCAGCACTACTACGGTCATGATGAACAATATTAGTCCTGTTGTTAGATTGACATAAAAGGAAAATCATGTAATGACTTGTGTTTCAGCATTTATATCAACAATCATGTAATGACTTGTGTCCGAACAGTATTAAAGACCTATAATATCCTCGATACTTTTTTTCCAGTAGTGTTAATACATTTGATTCAAAATTTCCGTCTAAGGTTTTCTTGAGATTGATATTTTGTCGATATGTCTATTGATAGATCCCGTTACTGTTGATATTTAACTTCCAACAAATAATACAGTTGACCGGCCGGCCACTGCATTTTTGTGATTTATGGATGTGATTTATTATCCAATTTTCATTGAGTTGTAAATAGTTAATTCCTTTATGAAAATTGTAGTTTTTTCCCCCCTGAAAAGAACCCAAGAAACGTAAAGATACATGTACTCAAGTATTGTTGGATGTGAAATATTACAGTTTTCTGACAGGTCATATTGTGAAAAGGAGGTGATTTCAGATTGGAAGTGATGGCGTTGTTGATTGTTGTGGTGGAAGCGAAGTGCACAATAGCAGTGCTTGATACAACGAACCCATATATGAGAACCAGAGGGCTTTATTTATTGAACTTGGATTTGGAGAGTACGGAGCTGAATTTTCAATGCAATATCTGAGTTTTTTTTATCTTTTTTTTTTTTTTTTTTTTGGGGGAAATTATGCAATATTTGTATTTTTAGCTTAATAATTATAGCGTTTCAACAGACCCATGTAGTTGTATATAATGTTCTATTAAGGCCCTGTTTGGGATTGCTTTTTTTTTTTGGCTAAAAATTTGATTCACTTTAAAGTTAAGCACTTTAAGGTGTTCGGTAAAAATAAAATATCACGATTATTTTAAAAATAGTAACCTTTTGACAACAGCTTTTAAAAGCAGGTCTGGGTTGCTTTTCAAAGTTGCTTTCAAAAGAAGCAGAGATGAATTTTTAAGGAATTTTTTTAATTTCCAAAATATCATAATTCATTTTAAAAATTGACACCACCTTCACCTCCACATCCAACTCCACAACTTGCACCACTACATTCACTACCTCTACCACCACCACCACCACATCCTTCTCCTCCTCATCCTCCGCCGCCACCACCACCACCACCACAACCACTACCTCCACCACCACCACTACCACCTTCTCCTCCTCCAAAACCTCCCCATCCACTACCACCTCCACAACCACCACAACCACCTCCTCCAAAACCTCCACATCCACTACCACCTCCACAACCAACACGACAACCACCATCATGTTACCACTACCACCACCACCACCACCTCCACAATCGCCATCCCCACCACCACCACCACCACAACCACCAACTCCACCTTCATCACAACCACTACCTCCACTCCATCACTACCACTACCACCACATAATTAATACATAATACTTTTAACATCATATCTATTTTAGTCATTATTCACAGTTATAATAATTTTATATTAAAATTTACCAAACAGTTTTGACACTGTTTTTTGTATTAACAGCACTTTAAAAATATTATTTATCAAATATGGAGCTGCTTTACTTTATAGTTAATTATTTTTAAAGCACAATAGAAATAATTTTTTTTAAAAGTGACAGCAATCTCAAATTGGGCTTAAGAGAGCTATAATATTTGCTAATCTCATATATCTCTCGTGTGTGCACATCGAGCATGCCTGTCAGGTGTTGTGCCATTACTTGTGGAGAAAAGCTTCGTCTGTGAGACTATCCTTAACCATAGTTACGTGTCTGTCTTTTTTATTACGTGACGTGAATGAGAGAAAGGCTTTTACAGACCGCCAATGAGATGAAAGGTTTTCTATGAGAGAGCTATTTGCAATTGCACGAAATCTTTGACTTTGTTAAAAAAAGCAGCACGATCTTCTAACTCCGGATGACAATAGAAAGTATGAATGGCGTTCGGATAATACACCAGCTCAGCTTCTTTCCCGCTTTTCTTCAACCCCTCGTAGTATCTCTTCTGCCACTCTTGCAGCGGATCAAATCCTCCCACGAACACAATCGTCGCCGGATAATCCGACCCCGATATATCCTCCGATTTGGGTCCGAACACGTTCGCCGCCGGGTGATCCCGATCCGACGCGTCCGGCAAAAACGCCCTCCACATCCAGTCCGTCCGCTCCAAATTCACTATCGGCACTCCCACCAGCCTCCTTTCGGGTTCCGTCCGTTCCTCTCCTCCGAAAAACGGCTGGATCGACAAGATCCCAACAACCTTCAGATTCTGGAACACGTGTCCGCTATATCTGAGCGCCACGTGGTGCGCTATGTTTCCACCCGCGCTGTCTCCCGCGAGAAAGCATTGTTTGAGATTCGCGCCCTCGAAGTAGTGGCCGTCGTTCTCCATGAATTTCAAGACGTCGTGTGCGTCGTCGTATTGGCACGGATACCGATGCTCAGGAGTGAGGCGGTAGTTGACGGAGACCACGACGGCTGGGAGTTCGCGAGCGAGTTTCTGGCAGAAGTCGTCGTAAGGTTTTGAGTTGGCGGCCATGAACGCAAACCCTCCGCCGTGGAAGAAGACGATGACGGGAAGGGTGGTGGCGGATGCGGAGGCGGTGGGAGTGTAGAGGCGGAACCAGAGGTTGCGGGACGAGTCGACGATGACGTCAGAGCTTTTGAGGTTTTTGTGAGGTTTGGTTAGAGGAGGGGATTTGAAGTCCAGGAGGTTGATGAAACAACGGTTGAGAGTGCCGTTTGAGCGGCGAGAGACGTCTACGGCGAAGGAAAAGGAGGACAGGAAGAGGCGGAGGCTCCATGAAAGATGTGGGGAGGCTAGCTGCTTTTGGTTTTGGTCCATTTCTTCTGTATGCGTCTGTCTCCAGCTCTGACTGAAGCAAAGCAATGAATGAATTGTGTATATATATATATATACACACACATATACAGGGGCCGCTGGCAAATTAAGGTCCACCACCATTAAGTTGGCTCAACGGACGCTATAATGTGATTGAGCTTGGTTGGTTTGGTTGGTAGGTTCATCTGCCATGCCATTGGCCCATTGCCAACCCACCCATGTGCGCGCACATCCTTCATTATTTCCAATTCAACTAAAATAATTAACACAACTAAAAACCAACCCCAACACAATCAGCCTCAGCCATCCTGGTGATCGATCCTTCCTTCGTTTTCACCCATCCCCCAGCCTCAGCCTCAGCCTCAGCCATGATTTTGTCCACGACGTTCTTTCTGTCTTTCTTGGCATCTCTGTGGGTCCTCCTGTTCTACAACGACCACATCACAGTCCTCTTACTCCCAGTTCTGGGAGCGTTGATGGTACTAGCATTGGTTGTGATCACGGCACGGGCGACCATGATGGCGTGGATCACAGTGCTTGTGCTGCTAACATTTGCCGGCAATCGTCGTCGGGTTTTGGTTCGACGAGGGAAGCTCATCACCGCTGATGTCGCAATCTACTTGTTCCAGGTGATCATGAAAGAGAGAGGCCGCCTTGCCGTTGCTTGTGCAACGATTCTCAGTCTCATGGCCATGCTTGGCTTCAAAATTTGAAGACTACAACGCATGGGATTTTCTTTTTTATGTTTTTTATGAATCATTTTTACATACATGTCAGATTATCTTTTTTCTCTATGCCTTTTACTGTGCCAAGCTTCAGATAGCTTCAAAATGATAATGCTTCTCTCATTGTCCATAAGAGCAACTCCTCCTTACCTACTAATAATGCAACCACAAACTCACACTTGTTCTTTATTATTATTATTATTTTCAAAGGTGTATTTATTTTTCATTTTAATTAATCATAGAAAGAGAGACATGTGTCAGATTGTGGTTGAGCCACGTTAATAGGTAAGGAGAAATTCCTTCTTATGGGCAAGGAGGGAAGCATTATCCGTCTCAAAATAAAATAATAAGAATGTCAAATCATGTAAGTAAAACTTGTCGGAATTGGTCTTTTTTAATTTTTATTTTTAATGATATGAAGGGAATAGGTCTATCTAGACAAAGAATTCATTGGAATAGGTCTATCCTGACAAAAGTTTCGTTCCGATATTTCTTGTTGATGCGAAAAAGTGGTTCAACACTTTTGGGCTCAACTTAGTGATGTCTAGGCCTTCGGATTTTGCTAGGCCTCGCGGAGGTGGATCCTGCAAGAAGAGTATCCACTCGGTAAGACCTAGGGCACCAGTGTGGTACCGACCGAAATCTATCCAATGCTTAAGTAAGTACGAATTTAGTAAGCGAACTGAATAGGTCTATGGGCAATATGTCGAGAGTTCAGATTACCTCCATTTTGAAGAATTGCGCTCCTTTTATAGATTTTGGGAAGTGTGCAAATTGTGTGGAATTTCGATGTGGGGCTGTAGATATTCATTTTGGATGCGCCACGTGTCCGGTGGGTGATTGGGGTTTTGACTGTGAGATCGGCAAATGTGGGTGCCGAGGGCTCTCCTGCCGATGCCCAGTCTGTCCATGTGTCAGGCTCTCATTGATGGTTGTTTCGGGTATAAACAGGTCTAAGTAGTGGTTGAGGCTGTATGAATTTTTAATAAGGATGCTCACGTTGGGCTGTCTAGATGGTATCTGTCTGTGGTGATTTCTTTACATAGGGGTGGGCTACTATTTTGATTTGCCTGGATAGAGTTATACAATTAAGCCTAATTTCATTTTCTCAATACTCATCACTGGGCTGGAGTCCGCTGTAGCCTTAACGTGGATCAGCCCTTGGACACGAGTCTGTATGAGCAAAAGCCACGATGAGATTTTCATTTTGGACACTTGTAATCTAATTTTATATTCATACTCCAGTACAGTCTCTCTCTCCTCCCCACCCCACGATGAGCTTCTCAAATTCAAACCTGACCTCGTCAAGTCCGTCATTCATTCCGTTATCTACGCCCTCAAAAAACCATATCCAAAAACGGGCACACCTTCTTCACAAACGAAACGACGTTAATTAGTCATCCCATTTTCATTCTTCACAACTCTCAACTCTCCTCTCCTCCTCACCACTCTCGCTCTGTGTCTCTGTGTTTCTCAAACTCAATCAATCAATCCACTCAACTTTCTCCTCCTCCGACACGACCCAAATGGATCCCAACCCGTCCAACTTCCCCATCCTCTCCTACGTCATGAACCGCCTCCCCTCCTTGGGGACCAAGCACACCGCACCCACCACCCCCATCGCCTCTGACCTCCATTCCATCCACATCGACGCCCACCCACAACCACCATCCAAATCCTCCACCGATCCATCCTCCTCCTCCTCTCAAACCACGATCGTTGACCACATGCCTCACTTGTCCGACCCCAAGGTCCTCGCCTCCATGACCCGGGCCATCTCCGACGTCTCCCAGACCCGCTCCGTTCTCAAAACCCTCGGCGACCGCCCCGACCACGAGGCCGTCGACGTTTCCAAGGCCAGGCTCGCCGCCGTCGATTCCGATTTGGCAAAGAAGCTAGAGGAGCTCGTTCTCTCGCCCCGCCCTGCTGACGTCGACCGACTCCAGTGGCGGGCCCACCTTGCGGAGAGAGAGCAGGAGTGCCGCGAGTCGGCGGAGAAGGAGAAACAAGGCTACAAGGCGATTGTGCAGCTGGATGAGTTGCACTCCGCCTACGAGAAGCTTCTCAAGGACGCCGAGCAGAGGCTCGTCAAGATTTACGAGTCGGCCGAGGCCGGCGTCGTCGTCGAAGATGACAAGGTGGAGGAGGAGGGTTTCACCAGCGACCGAGTCCATGAGGAGGTGGTTGGGATTCTACAGGAGGCATCCGGAACCGAGCTGGACAGGGTCAACCTCTCCGGTCGGCGGTTGCGGTTCTTGCCCGAGGCCTTTGGCCGGATTCGCGGTTTGCTTATGCTCGATCTTTCCAATAATGAACTCCAGGTTAGATTTCATTTCATTTGGTTTGATTTGATTTAATTAATTTGTTAATATTGAATTAAGGAGAAAAAAAAAATCAATTTTGAACAGGTAATTCCTGATTCAATAGCTGGATTAGAGAAGCTTGAAGAGCTAAATTTGTCTTCGAATCTTCTGGAGGCACTGCCAGACTCAATCGGGATGTTGCAGAATTTGAAGGTCCTGAGTGCCTATGGGAACAAGCTAAGTGCCCTTCCTGACTCTATCTGTCAATGCAGGTAAATTCTAAAAAATTGTAAAGCTTGTATCTTGTTTTTCTTTAATTATTACAATATAACAATAAGTAAGACTGAGTTGTGTGTGTGTATGAGTGAGTGAGAAATGGAATGATTAGTAGTTTGGTTTTGCGAAATGTGGTTAGGTCATTGGTGGAGTTGGATGTGAGCTTCAACGGCCTCACATACTTGCCAACCAACATTGGTTTTGAGTTGGTCAATCTACAGAAGCTTTCTATCCAATTAAACAAAATACGTTCCCTTCCCACCTCTGTCTGTGAGTTGAGGTCCTTGCGCTACTTGGATGCTCACTTCAATGAGCTCCGCTGCCTTCCTCTAGCCTTTGGCCGGTTGACCAATCTTCAAATCCTCAATCTCTGCAGTAATTTTACCGATCTCACAGAGCTGCCCGACACTTTCGGTGATTTAACCAACCTCAAGGAACTTGACCTCAGCAACAATCAGATTCATGCTCTTCCAGATACTTTTGGCCGCCTGGACAATTTGACCAAACTTAATGTGGACGGGAACCCTCTTGTGCTTCCACCCCCGGACGTAGTTCAACAAGGTGTGGAAGCTGTCAAGGTTTTCATGGCCAAGAGATGGTTAGAGATACTGGTGGAAGAAGAAAGGAAGAGCATGCTTCAAGTACAAGAACGAGAAGAAACAGGATGGTTGACACGCAGCACTTCCTGGTTGAAGGATTATGTTTCTGGTGTGTCTGAATATATTGGATCTCCAAGAACTGCTAGAGACCCTATTCTTGACCAGCAGCTATGATTTCGTGCAATTTGCTGCAAAAAATTTGTCTTGCTATTCCTTTCTGTTTCTTTTGTTCACTTTCTTTTTACTTCTATTTCCTGTATCCATTCAAGCTTGGAAGAGGTGGAAGCCTTATAAAGTTTTGTTCTTTCAGTCCAATAGTTGTGAGATTTAAGGTTTGCTTTATGGTAATATGTAGAAAAGCTTGTGTCCTTTATAATTATGTAGTTTTAGTTGAACTTTCTGTAGTGAGCAAATTCATTAAATTTGAAGCATCAAATGTTGCCACCAGTTGTAATGCATTTTCCCGAAATACAACAATGTTGAATGCTTGTTATGCAAGATACTTATGATGTCATCTAATAACCAAGTCATATTTTAAGTTTCTTGACTTCCTAGGTTGCTAATTTTATTGCATCTAATAACCCTACGTGGGATTCACGAGCAATGTTGAAACAACAACAAACTCTGTCAAGCTTCAAACTAGTGAACCTGAATGAGATGGAGAGGACTTTTTCTTTTTTTATCAGTTTCTGTTTACCAATAACTTCACTCACAGCCCTTGTAAAAATGGGGCAGAGATACCTGCGTTTGATGCCACGGAAGAACCTCCATTGCTAGATGTGGAACTTTTTGATTTGGATGGCCCCTTTCACCAAGCTATGCCACTTTGCTGCCCGAGATCAATTTTCTGAACTCCAAGAGGCGGGTGTCCCCTGAGAGAGCAAGCTTGCTCCTTCCTTGTTGGCCAAAGTTGCAGTCGAGAATTTTTCTTTTGACAAAAACAAAGGAGTTGAAACAATCATGGGCTAGTTGATGATGATGGAAACAAGGTGAGGAAACTGTATCACAATCTCTTCTTTCTTTTATTTGCTTGAATTTTAAAACTACAATGCCATTTAGTCGTACTGCCTTAGTGGTGCCTACTGAATGTTTAAAAACTTCAATTGAATCAATGGTTACCTCATAGGGATTCATTCAACATTTGAGAAACTGTTTGGGTTGCCGGCAGAAGTTCTTCTTATATATGACTGACTTTACATGACCTGAAGAGGAAAATTCCTGTACAGGTTCCTGCTTTGGTTCCTCCTGTGATCCATGCTATTCCACTACCTGTAAAAATAAAATGAAATTACAATCACAATTTATACTTCTTCTTGAGCCTCTGACAGTTTACGTACCACACGGAAAATGAAATGAATGAATGTTTTAGATGTGGTAGCAAGTAGACTCATTAAATCTGATATGCTCTTGAGCTTAATGTTATGTTGGCTTCTATTCTATATTTTCTATGTATGAGAGTTTGTAAGGAATGTTATGCATAGAAGTGAAGAAAGTCTTCAAATTCCACGTGTAGCAGTAATTCTGGTGCTAATGGCTTCTTCAATCAAGTTGATGTAGTTGTACTTGTAGCCAAACAACAAAAGAGAGCATGCATATGCAACACAACATCCATTGTTGTCGACAGCAACAACATCCATTGTTGTCGACAGCAACAACATCCATCAACATCCATTGTTGTCGACAGCAACAACAAAATAATAACAAACACAAACTATGGATGCTACAAGGTAGTAAATACAATATTATCTTATTTTTAACTAAATAAATATGCCGTATTGTCAAACATAGGGTTGGACTAAAACTGTCCAATCCGTCTCCCTTAATTCTTCTTCTATGCGGACGTTATTATTGTGTGAATGCTACTTTTGCACGGTGAAAATGTTTGGACGTTCGCATAGGAGAATTTCTGTTTGTATATGCGGACTTCATGTATTTTCTAGTACTCCTCCTTGATTTCTTCATTATTTACAATGATAATGTGTTACTGAAGTTCAAACCTAATACCGCTGATCTACAAGTCAATACAATATTCCATTGAGTTAAAACTCCGTCGGCAAACAGGCAGGACACTATTATTAACTTCTTTTTAAGAAATTAGAACCTAATTAAATGAACTTTGTTGTAAATCTTCCTCAAAGCTGAGATTGTGCGATATGTCCCATCCATTTCATTCTACATAATATGTACTTGGGGAATTGCGACATGTATACGCGTTTGTAGAGGTGACACGTTAAATTAGGACTTTATAAAGGGCTACATCCTTCGCCCAAATAACAACTTTTTGGTATTAGTGATATTCTTGTGATTAAATTAGTCATTATTTTCTTTGATCTTTGTTCTTTATTAAAAAAATTAGTCACTGTATTCTTGTTTCATTAATGGTAAACTTTAAATTCCCAGTGATAAGGTCATGAATATTGGAACTTTCCAGTGCTGGGAAACAACAATAATCCTGTGATTGTTCTCGAGAAAAGTCTGATGCTTTATACCATAGTCACTATGAATAAATAAATTGTATATATGGATGGAGGATGATTTATATAAGAATTGAAAAATATTTAGAATGAATGGCCTAGATGTGCATTCTATCATTGCCTGGGAGTCGGATGTATAAAGATAAATAATCTTAATCACTTGAGCTACAAGTTTCTTACAAAAAAGCCGACAATTTTAAGAAGAAAGAATCAGTACTGTACACCAATCGCATCGAAGCCCTATTATTTGTTATCAAGTGGGTGTAATGTCAATAAGTGCAAGTGGCGTAGATGTCATGGAATGGGAGGGTTGGAGGGTGAGAGAGGAAGATAAAAAGGAGGAAAAGAATTGAATGGCCAGAAACGTGACAGAGTCCTAGACACATAGGATATTCCTTGAAATATCCTACGGTATTTTGCCCTTTCGGTTTTGAGCCCCATATTCATATAATGGCTTATATGCTCACTTCCTCATCGATGCCCACTTCATCATCTCTTTATCATTTTGATGTAACTTTCCCAACTCCCATGTTCATACACTACCATCTCTTTCCTAGCCTCTGGTTTTCTTTTGTTTTTTTCCTTTACTTCGCCCTATTTTATGTTCATATATATTTCCTTTTATTTTCTCTTTTTCTCTGCTTTCATGGTCATATATATGGATTGTTTGTTACTTGTTTTGTCTACAATTAGTTCAATCTTTAGGTAAGGTGATCACAATATGAGCCTCTGCTGCCAACTGTCTTTGCTTTAAGGCATCTGATGCCCAACAAGATACCTAGATTGTTTCACTCAAATATACCATGCATGCCAACTTAATTAGTGGAATATTTTGGAAAGGTTAAAAAGTTGTGAAAAAAGCACTTATGTGAGTTATTATTCTCTTATGTCGAGGTTAATGTTTATTTTAACTTTGATGCTAACGGGGCCTAGTCCAGTGAAAAAGGACTTTGATTTGTAAACTAAAAGTCTCAATTTCGAATCTCTATAGTATCTTGGTTGTATGTGTGTGAGAACCCCCCATTTCCTAAGCTCATTCAACTGTAATATTATTTTTGTTTTACAACATTTGAGGAGTGAAAATTTTTTAACTTAAACATTCTCATAGAAAAGAAATGATAGATGTATGACTACCAACTGGAATATATCCGAAACCATGATAAAAGTAAAGCAACTTCATTAAAAAATTATTCTTAATATATGATTCTTAATTCAATCAACTCATAGGATTCTAACTATATGTTTATATCTAAACTATGTAAACTCGAAAATTAATGGAATTTAAGGGGTAGTTAGTTTTAAGTAAGATTAAAGCCTAACCTAACACTTAGATTTAATTTTAAAAAACGTACATTTTAGCTGTATATAATATGAAGATTTAAAAAGGGAGTTCATTTTCCCACTCTCCTTTTCTCCACTTACACTCCCTTTTGCTTTTTAATACGTTTTAATCAATTTTGTTTTTTTTCTTTCCTATTCTACTCTTACCCTACATTGATGTTTTGATAACTAAAATTAAGAAAAATTAACATAAAATAAAACATTAAACAAAAAAAAAGAAGAAGAAAGAAGTGAGAGCGTCTTCTACGCCTTCAATGAATAGTGAACACGTATCATAAGAGCCCTTTTTTTTTTTTGCCTAAATATTTTCGAGAAAAATATAAATTTGTATGTGGACGACATTTGATTGTCTCGCTTGAGCTTAAGGATTAATTCCTAAAGGTTTCCTTCATTCTGTCAAAAGTGATTTTATGGATTGCATGTTTTGCTGCAAAGAATAGAATGCAAAGACTATGCTTTTTTTCCAATTAGGAGGCATGATTAATGGTTACCGTATCAGTTATGTTAAGACTTTGGAAAAGGTCAAAGGAGAGAAATTTTTTTTAAAAGAAGTCAAAATGGACAAAATTGCCCTTATTTATTTTTGAATTTCCTAAGAAATTCTTTACAAATTTTGGCTTTTTCCAAAAGTAAAAGTTTTTTTGTGGCCAAAACCTAAATTTACTTTTTTTTTTTTTTTTTGAGGTCCTTTCCTATTGAAAGGGGCGATAGCATATTAAACTCACACACACAACACGGATGCTAGGACTCGAACCCAGGACCTTGCCTGAGGGAGTAAATACTCCAAACCACTACACTAGTGGGTCCTTTACAACCTAAATTTACTTTAACTTTTTAAAACAAACACATCAAAAATTGAATAAGAAGCCTTCAATTTTAAATTATTGTATATTTTCTTGTGGATTCTTACAGAAATGGGAAAAGCATGATTCATAAAAGCCTGAAAAAATAATTTCTTGTAGATTCATATGCCAAATTTTGGGTATTCCTTGGAAACAATTCAAGATGGTGGCTGAGTTTCGTCGTCAAAGGTGATGGAGGAGTGGGAAAGACAAGATGAAGGAGTAGAAGACGCTCTGACTTTTTTTTTTTGTTTTTGTTTATTTTATTTTATTTTGTGTTATTTTTTTTAAAATTTTATTAATGTAGGATAAGAATAGAATAGAAAAAAGAAAGAACAAAAAAGAACAAAATTGATTAAAAAGTATTAAGAGCAGTTCCATTGGTTAGCCAGGTCTGGGGCAAGGGGGGCCCAAGAAGAAAAAGGCGTTCAAATAGGCTTTTTTTGCCCGAGCTGGGTGTGGGCTCCACAAGCCTGGGCTGGCCCTCAGGCAAAACCAGCCCTTGCTCTACCTTAGGTTTGCTAACATCGGCAACCAAAAAAAACTAAAAAAACTAAAAATTTCAGAATTTTTTAAAAATAAATACGTAGTCATATTTTTCACTTCCCACACCAAAACTCTATACAAATTCATCTCCTCATATCTCATGTGAATAGTGATTGCCATGACAATAGATGGAAACACCACAAGTCTTTTGCAACGGCTGCCACTATTCAAATGAATAGTAATAGCCCTTGCCTCCCCTTGCTTTTTACTATGACAAATGAGTGAAAGTACTCTAAAAAATAAAATAAAGTGTAAGTAAAGAAAAGAGGAGTGTCAATGGAGTGCAGTGCCAAATACATTTGATTTGTGGAAAAATAATTTTATAGAAGAAGGGATTGGAGGAGAAGCGGACCAATAACTAGAGAATGGAAAGACTTGTCTGTTTGTGCCAATGAAGACAAAAATACTTAACGAGAGTGTCTCTTTGCTCTCATGCCAAAATAGTTGACGAACAATATGCAAAATTATATATGCAAAACAAAAAATGTACTGTAAAAAAGGTCCCCTTTCACGCCACCATTATTAACAAAAAATGATTCTCTTCTCTTTTACATGATATCAAATGCCTTTTTGCCCATTGGTGCTACACTATTATCAATCTTTCACAATCCTAGCCCCAATTGAAACTTTGAAAAGAGGAAAAAGAAAACAAAGGAAAAGGAAAGAAAAGGAACGGTAAGGGAGTGGAAGGGTATATTGGTAGTATTCTACGTGTCATGTTAATGCATATATATAGGTATCCATACTCGAGTGCCATCGCCCCATCAATCGTCTTGTGTACATTTTATATAAATGATATTAGGAACTTAAGACCTCAGGTGCAATGATAAATACTTTTAATAACTTGAGCTACAATTTCATTACTATTTTATATAATTCTTCGTTAGAGAATCTATCTATCGTCATGTTTATTGATTAGGATTTAGGGTTTAATTTATAAAGATAAACAATGAAGTAATTCTTTCGAAATTATAGTCATAAATTTTAAAAAATAAAATAAGGACACACACACAAAATTGGGCTGTCGATATATACATCCAAAGACAAAATATCACAAAATTTGACCTAGTCGATCGACTTAACATCCAGACATTTTGAGTATGAGAATAGTTTATTCCCAATGTTATTTTGTACTAACGTCTGGACATTTTTGACAAGTGTCAAGGTAGATACTAGTTATAGCACATGCATACATGGACTGTCAATTTTCATTGTGGGATATTGATGTTCATAATTGTTTCTCCTTTTTTCTTTCGGTTTTCCTCTTTCAATTTCATATGCCCCATCTTAAATTCAGATCGGTTGGAGTCTATATATGATTGTATAATTGGAAATGGATTCTCATTGTAAATTCAAAATAACATTTTCCAGTGTTGAGGAGAGAATAAATATATCATTTGTGTGATCTACCTCTACACGAAAATGAGAGAACCAAAACCACTCAATCTATATTGACAAATTTGTAGATATATGAATATTAAAATTAGTGCCAATTTAAAAGGCGAAGCCTTTATAAGGAGCTTTGCTTCTTCACCCATGATGGTTTCAATTTTCAAAGTTCAAGTTTCTTTGAAACCCTCTCTCTCTCTCTCTCTCTCTCTCTCTCTCTCTCTCTAGACTGTAGAGCATAAATTTTTTTTAGTCAGCATCAAACCATATATATACATGAGATATACTTTGCAATCTAATACTTGCAGTATTCTATTTTATTTTATTCCCTAATTACAAGATTCCAGGAATTAAACTTTTGAACTATTATTCTCATTATTTCTCAATGCTTTTAGTTACATGAACTGATATTTGTATATATAAGCCATTGAAACATCTCTTATTTCACATTCCAAAGCTTGAAGCAATAGTGTTCAGCCTTGCCTGTGTCTTTGAAACAACAAGGAGGGTGAAGCAGGGCAGGAAAGCAGAGTAGAGAGAGAGAGATGGCGGGAAACGACTGGTTAAACGGTTATTTGGAAGCAATTTTGGATGCAGGAAGTAACACAAGGAAGATGAATGATGGGAGGGTGAAAATTGCAAAGTTTGAAGAGCAAGTAAAGGAGGAAAAGATGTTTAGCCCCACTAAGTACTTTGTGGAAGAAGTTATCAATAGCTTTGATGAGTCTGACCTCCACAGGACATGGGTTAAGGTCTCTCTCTCTCTCTCTCTCTCTCTCTCTCTCTCTCTCTCAAGTTTTTGCAGCTTTTCCTAACCTCATATCATACCTCTCCCGTGTCTTGCAGCTTTTCCTAACCTCATATCATACCTCTCCCGTGCTAGCAAGACATTGAATTAATATCTAACCAATATTTTCGAAAACAAATCTGTTTTGAAAAACAATGATAATGCATTTCCATAAAGCACTTGATGGATGTTATATAAATATATTTAATTAGTTAATTGGAATGAGATAATATAAAGCACTTGTGGAACTCAATGAAACAGAATCTGATTCACAACATAGGAATAGGATGAGTGATGAGAATATGTTTGAGGTTTGTGAGGTCTATGTTTACTTACACAAACACAATACTGATTTTCTCCTAGTGTAGACCTCACGATAACAAATGCTTTAAAAAAATATGAATTCATATATGTGGTGGTGGTGGTGTTGGTGCAGGTAATAGCTACAAGGAATACCCGTGAACGCAGCAATAGGCTTGAGAATACGTGCTGGCGCATTTGGCATCTCGCTCGTAAAAAGAAACAGGTGATGAGAAATCTCATCTCTCACAAAGACAAAGTGCATATGTAATATTAATAGGGATATATGAAACAATTTCCATTCAACATGAAAGTAAAAAGAAAATAAAGGAATCTCATTCCATTTAAACTATATATATATATATAATGTGCTTAAAATTAATTAGGAAATATAAGTTGAAATTAATTGGAGACACATAGAAGTGAAAGTTGTTTAATTTGGTGGGTGTGTTTGTGTGCGTGACTGCTGCAGATTGCATGGGATGATGCACGAAGACTTGCAAAACGACGTCTGGAGCGAGAACAAGGGCGTCACGACGCAGAGGATGATCTTTCGGAGCTGTCCGAAGGGGAGAAGGAAAAAGAAGGGGAAAAGGAAAAAGGGGAACCACTTGTCAAAGATATTTTAAGAACTATATCCGACATCCGCATATGGTCCGATGATATTGATAAGTCTAGGCATCTTTACATTGTCCTAATCAGGTATTTCATTCATTCATTAAATACAGCAAGTTTAAGTAAAAGCATTGCATAATTTTTCATACTGTTTCATGTTTCTTGTTCTTACCTTGCTGTAGCATTCATGGGTTGATTCGTGGAGAAAACATGGAACTCGGAAGAGATTCTGATACAGGTGGTCAGGTGATAATAACAATAATATACTGATTAAGAGTTAGACTAAATGATAATTAAGATCATAAAAAAAGAGTGTGTTGGTTTATGGACTTACATATGGTAGCTATTAATTTAGGTGAAATATGTGGTGGAACTTGCTCGTGCTCTGGCCAATACAAAAGGAGTCTACCGAGTTGATCTGCTAACTAGACAAATTACTTCACCGGAGGTTGACTCTAGCTACGGTGAACCCAATGAGATGCTCATTTGTCCACCTGATGGCAGCGGCAGCTGTGGAGCTTATATCGTCCGAATCCCCTGTGGGCCCCGTGACAAGTAATAACTCACTCTTCTCTTGTCTTCAACCCTAATGCTATGACCCTAGTGTCTACTGATTATGGTGAACATGAAGAATACATACTTGAATTTGATTGAGGCATACTGCCTGCAGGTACATACCTAAAGAGTCACTTTGGCCTCACATACCTGAATTCGTTGACGGGGCTCTCGGCCACATTGTGAACATGGCAAGAGCTCTTGGTGAAGAAGTCAACGGAGGGAGACCGACATGGCCTTATGTGATCCATGGCCACTATGCTGATGGTGGGGAGGTGGCTGCTCACTTGTCCGGGGCCTTGAACGTGCCAATGGTGCTAACTGGACATTCATTAGGCCGAAACAAGTTTGAACAATTGCTCAAACAAGGGAGGTTATCAAAGGGAGACATCAATGCAACCTACAAAATCATGAAGAGGATCGAGGCTGAGGAGCTGGGATTGGATTCTGCTGAAATGGTGGTCACCAGCACAAGGCAAGAGATTGAGGAGCAATGGGGACTCTATGACGGCTTCGATCTCAAGTTGGAGAGGAAGCTCAGGGTTAGGAGGCGTCGTGGAGTTAGCTGCCTTGGACGATACATGCCAAGAATGGTGGTATGCATACTGCACAGTCGCTCTCCTCATTATCACTGATTGTGGCTTGGCTTTTTCATGACTAAACACTGCCATGTCTCAAACTTCATTCTTTTCTTTCCAAATTCTTGTACATACTAATCACTACGTGATGGTGGCACTAGGTTATACCTCCAGGCATGGACTTCAGCTATGTTATAGCCCAAGATACGGAAGGAGATGGAGATCTGAAATCATTGATTGGCTCTGACAGAGGTCAAAACAAAAGGCATCTGCCTCTAATATGGTCCGAGGTTGCATATTCTTCCACCTATTTTTTTCCTTTCATATGTTCCCACCCCATTCATTTAGTTATACAAAAGAAAACAAACGAAACAGTCTACAATCTCCTACATAGCTTTTCCTATAAACAAACTAGGCTTAGACTTATAATATGCACGTTATTACCTATTGATAACAAAAAGGATTTAGTTTCACTTCACATGTGGGGAATCAAAGAACCTAATTAGAAATGTCTGCCATTTATTTTGTTTGTTGCAATGCAGGTCATGCGATTTTTCACCAACCCTCACAAGCCCACCATACTTGCACTGTCTCGTCCTGACCCCAAGAAAAATGTCACTACATTGCTCAAGGCATTTGGGGAATGCCAAGCTCTACGGGAGCTAGCCAACTTGGTAAAGTTCACACTTTAATTTCCCATAACTAAAATCGGCTTCAATACAGTACATAATATTGCTGAGTACAAATACGGAGCATCACCTATTGTTTAAAGCAGAAACTAATACTTGGTAACACCTATTGTTTATGCAGACACTAATACTTGGTAACAGAGATGACATTGAAGAAATGTCAAATAGCAGCTCAGTTGTTCTAACAACTGTGCTCAAGCTCATTGACAAGTATGATTTGTATGGGCAAGTGGCCTATCCCAAGCATCACAAGCAATCGGATGTGCCTGACATATATCGTCTAGCTGCCAAAACAAAGGTGCATACTATGTGATACAGGGCCTCAACTATTTCTTAATAGATGGACCTGGGATTGTTTCTTTTTCTAATATGCACACATTACCTGCTAGTCTTTTCTTTTCAACACCTAAATTACTAACAGTAACACTTTATGGGGAATTCTATTGAAGGGTGTTTTCATCAACCCAGCTCTCGTGGAACCCTTCGGTCTCACAATTATAGAGGTTAGCCTATGCTGCTATTATGCTTCACCTCTAGCCTCTAGGCTGTAGTAGGGATAATCTTGTGAACCTGTAATTACTAACCCAAACACCCCCCCTCCCCCACATTTTTCTCTCAAAACGATTTACATGTTTATATTCATGTGATTATGTTTTCAGGCAGCTGCTTATGGCTTACCAGTGGTCGCCACGAAAAATGGAGGACCTGTGGATATTCTAAAGGTAACTAGTACATGTCCTATATCCAAACCCACAGGAGTCTGCTATAATATAACCTACTAATAATGTATTTGGAAGTTTAAGAAAAACCTTCAAGATTCCATGTGACTAAAACGTGCAGGTGCGGATGTATGTCTAAGAATACTATTTCTACCACATTATTTCCATAATAGAGGTGGAGCACAATTGTATGTGTGGGTCTCACTTCTATTAGAGATGTGATGAGTCCAATCTCTATGACAATGTGGTACAATTAGTATCACTTTATGTCTAAAGAACTAATGGGTAGCTGACTCTGTACTATCAGGCACTAAATAACGGCCTCCTAGTTGACCCACACGACCAGAAAGCAATAGAAGATGCACTTCTAAAGCTTGTTGGAGACAAAAACCTCTGGCTTGAATGCAGAAGGAATGGCCTAAAGAACATCCACCGCTTTTCGTGGACAGAACACTGCCGAAACTACCTCTCCCATGTTGAACATTCCCGACACCGCCACCCCACCACCCGCCTTCAGATCATGCCAATTCCTGAAGAACCATTGAGTGACTCTCTAAAAGATGTGGAAGATCTTTCTTTGAGATTCTCTGTAGAGGGAGACTTCAAGCATAATGGAGAGCTTGATGCAGCAACGAGACAGAGGGAACTCATTGAAGCCATAACTAGAATGGCTTCATCCAACAGCAATACTGGTGTTAATTATGGTCCTGGTAGAAGGCAGAGGCTATTTGTAATAGCCATTGATTGTTATGACCAGAATGGAGATGATGCCCAGATATTTCAGGAAACTCTGATGTGTGTAAAGAAAGCAGCAAGCGTAGGCCATGGCCAGGGTCAAGTAGGTTTGGTGTTGTTAACTGGTTCAAGTTTACAAGAGACCATCAAATCATTTAAAGGCTGCCAAGTAAACATAGAAGATTTTGATGCGTTGGTCTGCAAAAGTGGGAGTGAAATGTATTACCCATGGAGGGATTTGGCAGCTGATGCAGATTATGAAATCCATATTGAGTATAGATGGCCTGGAGAGAATGTGAGGTCCATGGTGCCAAGGCTAGCCACGTTAGAAGCTGGGGCTGACGATGACATCATGGAGTATGCAGGATCAAGTAGCTCTAGGTGCTACTCTTATAATGTGAAACCAGGAGCCAAGGTGAGAAACTTACTATGCTGTAGAAAAATTACTAACCTCAATGGAAAGTGGTGCCTTAAGACATACATTTGTAGTTTCATAAATTTTTTATAATGATCTGGTGTATCAATTTCAGACTCGAAGGGTCGATGACGTGCGCCAAAGGCTGCGGATGAGGGGCTTCCGGTGCAACCTTGTCTACACTCGTGTAGCATCAAGATTAAATGTTGTACCACTAGTTGCATCAAGAATACAAGCACTAAGGTTGGGTTTCATTTACTTACTATATTATGCAAGACATCAACAAAATGCCTAGTTATGATTAAATTACTGTTCTGTTGTGCTATGTAGATATCTTTCCGTCCGGTGGGGAATTGATCTATCCAAAGTGGTTGTGTTTGTTGGGGAAAAAGGAGATACAGATTATGAAGACCTGCTGGCTGGCCTCCATAAGACCCTAGTTCTAAGAAGCTCGGTTGAGTATGGCAGTGAGAAGCTTTTTCATGGTGAAGATAGTTTCAAAAGAGAAGATGTAGTCCCACAAGATAGCCCTAACATCGTCCTTGTGGAGAGCTATCAAGCCCATGATATCTCAGCAGCAATTGAAGCAATGGGGATCAAGTGATTTTAGTTTTTCCATAATTTCTCCTTTACTTCTCTATATAGGGAACATATTTCGATAACTCAAGCACAAGTCTGAGTACCACACATAAGAGAATATACATCCCAACTTCTTGTAAGTAATTTCCGTTTCTGCAAGTATATACATATAAAATAACTGAAAATTTCATTTTTCCGTGCATCTTTTAATTTCATCACTAACTACTACAAAAAGGGCTCCCATCTATGAAATCCTGTCTACTACACATTCAAACACACCCTAAAGTGCTTTGTTTAAGCATTTGTTAGGCCAATTGTATTTCATTTTAATAATTATGAAACACAAGACTCACCTATATACATGTGGTGAATAATGGCAGATATATTTCTATCAAAAGCCATGTTAGAGAGGTGAATGTCAAAGCCATGTTTCATCATTTTCTCTAAGAGAACCAATTTATCAAAAATTTGAATGATAGATTTAGCACAACTAATGAAATTCACCACTCACTTGAGATACAAACATATTTTCATGTACAATATAGTGTTTGCAACAGAAATAACGTCTATTTACTAAAGACAAACTACTTTCAACTTGCACTGTGCCAACAACTAAAGTAAGATCATTACGTCCTTGTTGCAACAAAGGTATCAGAAATTGTTTTTGACTTTTGTTTGGACACTTACCTGAACAGCAAACCAAGTAGTCCAGCCACTTGAGATACAAACATATTTTCATGTACAATATAGTGTTTGCAACAGAAATAACGTCTATTCACTAAAGACAAACTACTTTCAACTTGCACTGTACCAACAACTAAAGTAATATCATTACGTCCTTGTTGCAACAAAGGTGTCAGAAATTGTTTTTGACTTTTGTTTGGACACTTACCTGAACAGCAAACCAAGTAGTCCAGCCAACTGATGATTCCATTTCTCAGCCTTCCATCTTGCCCAAATTCATGCCCTAGTTTCAAGTTTTTATGCACAAAAGTCCACTAACACTTTGTATTCCTCTCCACAAGCACATTTAACCACATGAGATATTTCCTGTAAACAGCACAGGTTCAACGAACGAAAGAATACAATTTATTATAAAAAATCGTCTTCTTTTCCAAAATATATGCACTGACCCTAGACTTCAATAATCATAAATATCCAAACCATGAAATTTCCACGGAAACTATGCACCATATGCCAGATAATTCCCTTCCATGTCTATTTCAGTAATAACCCTTCCTTCCACAGACCCAGCTTTGGCCACTTTGATTGGCCATATCATCAAATGATCACATGGTTATTACTTTCTGTAATCTTTAAACACCAAGGAAAAACCTGATAAACAGTCACCTTCAGTTTCTCAATTTGGTCCTGCAGAGACTTCAGGTATTCAGTTACTCCAGCTTTATCTGATAGAAGGGCATCGTATTCCTCTTCAAGGGTGTTTACATCCATTGCCCTTAGCTCTGGCTGGAATCACCCATTATGAGAAAAGAAATCAACAATTAGTGTGATGCCATTGTGCCAACCTCACAGAGTATATCTTAGCAACAAATTTCAACATCCTATAAATATCTGAAATGTGTTCCACGTCTGATTACATTATGCTCACAGGCATGCATTCATGCACAAAGACTGCACCTATTTGTATTGAGAAAACAACTGACCTTAAAATCATTTTCCCTGCAATTTGCTTGCTCAATAGCCTGTTTCATCTGAATTGGCACAAGAAAGCAGCATAAGAATGAGGGTGCTTCAGAAAATATTAGCTTCCTTACGTTTCTAGCTACAGACATCATTTTTTATTTTTCACAAGGAAAAGTAGAGAACAAGAACAACTAAGCTTGGTAAAATACTCCTTCAGGAGAATAAAGTCGAGAGAAAAAAATAAATAAATAAAACTTCACAATGAATAAACAATCACACCTTGAGTTGTAAAGCAGAAATCTCTGAGAGATGTCAAATAGTTGCAACTTTAATTTAATGATGTGAGAAGTAGAGTAAACTTCATATGATTCACTTCAACTCAAATTGAATCTCATAACAGTAGGTGTCCATTTATTTACATTATAAATACATACATATATAGAAGGAAGACAGACAGACAGACAGACAGAGAAAAAGAAAGAAATTCTCTTGTTGGACAATCCAACATGTATGTCGCCAAACTGCAAATCAAGACTGTTGATTAGGGGGGAATCATGTCTAAATATTGCCCTAATTGACAATCTAAGAACGTAGCATGTCAGACTCTCTGGCAGGATATCCTTTATGCGAACCCCATCTAAAAGAAAGAATCAATACATCTTAATTTTAGTGGAACAGCATCCCAGTTTAGAGGCAACCTTGCGGTTTTCTATAGCAAGTTCAGATTTCATCTTTAAAATCTCATCAAGCTTGGCTTTAGCAGAGTCCAACGTGGCCATTAGGTTCTTCCTTGCATCATTGCCCTGTTATTTAAAAATAAATCACGAGATTGCCACTGCATATAGCTCCATACATCTCAAGGATCAATGAAAGTAGTTTCATACCTGATTGCCAATGCTGAGGTGGTTATCAAAGCAAGCCTTCCCTGCAAAGAAGTACAGTTTATGAAGAAGTTGAAAATATTATATTCCTGAGTAAAACTACTATCCTCAAGAGACTTCATCTTTAATTACAAGGCACACTGCTAGCATAACATGGAGCAAAAGATATTTCCCTATCACTGATGTATAATTGAGGCAAGTTGCTCATAGCCTCTTACAATACCTAATTTGGTTCAGCTGGTTCACAACCCATGATAAATACCTCAATTTATATGCTACCTTGAAAAGAAAAAAAAAAGGATAAAATTATAAATACCAAAGCGTCTTTGCCAGGAAGGCCATGCTTCTTTCTTAAACTGAATGATTATTACATATTTTCATTTAAAAGGTAGGGTGCAAAGGCAAGTAAACAGCGACTTCAGAAGAATCAACAGTTAAAGTGCAACAGGTTATGGAGTACTAGCTTTCATTCAGAAGGACTTAACCTTAGACAGCATAAATAACTTTAACAGATCACATTTCATTTGCTCGCGTCACCATTTAATTATATTTTATACACTACAGATTCTTGATGATAGAAGAAGGGGGTAATGTAAGAGTATAAAAGCCATAACTTGAAACTCACCTCTTTGCTCATCAGATCTCTCCTTAACCTGCATAAATTCTAATCAGTCCTGCAACACAATTAACTTCTAGCTGCACAATTTTAAACTTTAAAACAGAAGCAACAGCAAGAAAGATAAAAACGACTCGGCAGCAGTTACAAGAGCTTCATAATATGTCAAAGTATGGGAAAATATATTCATAAATTACACTCAAAGATAGGATGAAAAATAACTTCCATAATAGGAACATTACCCTTTCTTCAATCAAGACATCAAGTCAAAGAAGTGAGGCAATTGTACACCTACTAACTACTAGAGAAAACTAGAAAGACATCCAACCACACCAAAGGAGCTAATATTACATATGTAAATAAAGAAAGACGAAGGAAAACATGAGGGTGTACCATTCCATGCTCTCCCAGTTCCATATGAGTGTGATGAGAATAGACCCAATCCTGATCAAAATTGAAAAGGGGAACTCTAAATGCAATGAGAATAGAACAAATGCGCATAAATGTGACTCCAAAACCAAACCTGCTGTTGCTGCAATTTGGCATTGATATCCTCTCTAACCTTCATGTAGTAAGTGCTGTTATGACGAACATGGAAAGTTGATAAGTTGATATGTGATATCAGCTGCATTCAATCAATTTAACTTGCATGTTGAATTACCTTTTTTCTATAAGATTGGAAGATAAGTTGGTCCTCTCTTGTTCGATAAGCTCCAAAGTCTACATAGGTATCAAAATATTTCTTGAGCATTACAACTTTCAATTTGATTGATTATTACATTAACTTTGAATATGAATATGGCAAGCCACACGCGCACAAAGAGGCTACCTTTATAAGGGTGGATGAATCAGACTCCAAAGAAGCTATCTTTCTCTGTTTTTCCAAAATCAGTGAGCATATTTGACCCTTCGTGTTCTTCATATGCTCAATGTCTTCCATGAATCGTTTTGTTTCAGATATTGCTGCAACAATAATGAGTAAACAGTTCAAAAGTGTTAAAACAACTAATTGGAAAATAAATGTAAAATTATATTCAGATTTCACTTCTCAAACTCAATTCATTTAAATTATTCGATATGCAATAAATGACGAATGCTGGATTACAAAATACACAACTAACTGAAATGAAAAGAAAACTTAAATGACTGTAACATCCGCACTACTGTAAGGAAAAATAAAATTGAATGATAAACCCAGAAAGGAATACAGCTTAGGTACAGCCTGTTATGGAACCACATATGATCCATAATTGATTCCAAAATCCTGTGCGATACAGGACTTATAAAAAACAGAAACCATAATTACGATACTCAAAAAGTTGAACATAGATCCAATTCAATTGAATGCGTCTCATGCTTAAATCTCACTGTCCAAGCAACAACTTCTCACTACTCATGTGACCAAGAATCAAGTGTAGCCAGTTTTAGCATGGAATCAAGATAGACCCGATTCAACAGTATCAAGGATGTCCTTTAAAAATTACAGGCATTTTGTTCACATATTAGATGAGGCTATTGTAGTAGGAAGCTGGGATGCAAAGTCCATGTTCCAGCATTTGAGAAATAATAATACACAAATAAAAAGGTTAGACGATATAGCAAGTCATGCTAGCAGACAAAGTTGAATAGTGGCCCTCATATTGGTACTAGAAGCAGGAAATATCTTCCAACTTGAATTGATCTTCGATGTGAAACCAAACTATTATATATGCACCGCTCTACTGAAGTATGTGTAGTTTTTCCCTTTCCGAAATACAAGCAATTTAGAACATTTGCTAAATCTATTTAGGACTTTTAGAAATTAATTAGGTAGGGCAAAGAAAAATACGGATATTAACCAAATTTAAAGGGAAAAGGAATCTTAATTTTTACTCATTTAGTTTTAAAAAGAATGAAAAGATTTATATACATGGCAAGTGGACAGAGTACAGACACACCCAAAAAAAAAAAAAAAAAAAAAAAATAGAAAATGCCTTATAAAATAGATTCTTAAAAATTCATCGATGATCAACTAAACAAAAATACTCACGAATTATTTATAAATAAATAAAACTGTATAGATGTATGTGTAAGAAGTTGAGGGTGGAAGTTTAAAACAAATAGAAACTAGAAGAGATATTAACAAATAAAGTTTTGCTGAATTACTCTTCACAGATTATTCATAAATTTTAAGAAATAATTAAAAAAACGAAATTACAAGTGAAATAATCCGAATTAAGTTTTTCATTCGGAAAAATTGAGTAAAAATAAGCAGAAATTATAAATGCCAACAGGAAGAAGAAGAAGAACCAGAATTGAGATCGCTCTCCATGGTCTGAATGGTGGTCAGTTGCATTTGCTCTTCCACTGAGACCTTCGCAGCTTGATCCTCCACATCTATAATTTTCATATCAAAAAGAAAAAAAGCAATCAAATCATATTTGTGTAAGGTAATCTTAACAGAGATCGAAACGCACCGTTCATCTGAGAACGCAATGTCTTCATGTACTGTAAGTATTCGTCCATTTTCTTCTTCTTCTTTACTTTCTTGCAGAGAGCGAGCGAGAGTGTGACGATTGGGGATTTTTGGAGGGAAAGTTAACAAGTGGAAGATGGGGGCTCTGATCGCGTGATATAGCCCCTTACTAACCCAGCCCAAACAAATAGTGCTAGTCCCTGAGTTGATGTGGGCTGATTTTTATGGCTTATTATCACAAAACGTCCCTAAGGTTTACGAAACTATCAGATTGCATCCTTAATGTTTTTTTGTGTCATTTATGGTCCTCAAGGTTAGTATGTGCAATCACAAATGGTCCCTGACGTTAGGTTCTGTCAAAAACTCTGTTAGTTTGCTGACGTGGCATACATGTATATCACAAAACATCCCTGAGGTTTACACACTTATCACAAATGGTCCTTACGAATTTATTTTTTTTAAAATTTAAAATTCATAAAGTTTTGGTTTTCTTTCTAAAATTATTTATAAATGAAAAAACAATTTATAGAAGGATTTTAATCTTGAGGACCATTTATGAACCCTAAATCTTTAGTTTTTTTTTTTCATTTTTAAATTTTATGAATTTTAAATTATTTTTTAAAAACTTCATTAGTTTGTTGATGTGGCATATATATATGAAGCCCACATCTACAATAATATAGTGTCACATGTATTTAAAATTTAATATATATATTTTAAAATTATTATAATTCATAAAATTTTAAAAAGAAAACAAAAATTTTATGAATTTTAAATTTAAAAAATTAAAAAATTTCGTAAGGACCATTTGTGATAGGTGTGGGAACCTCAAGGATGTTTTGTGATATACATATATGCCACGTCAGCAAACTAACGGAGTTTTTGACGGAACCTAACGGCAGGGACCTTTTGTGATCATGCATGCTAACTTTGAGGACCACGAATGACAAAAAAAAACATTAAGGATGCAATCTGATAGTTTCGCAAACTTTAGGGACGTTTTGTGATAATAAGCCGATTTTTATTGGGCCAAAAGACAGAAAATTTAGAGCTAAGAAAAATTACTTTTTGTTTCAGAGCTCCCCTTTCTCGAACCTTTATGCGAGGGAGAAGCGGATTTATTTTCTTAATCAATTGGTCTAGCTGCCTAACTCACCTCTCTCAAATCAAATTTACCAAATCAATTGGTCTAGCTGCCTAACTCACCTCTCTCAAATCAAATTTACCATATTAATCAACTAGTTTAACTCGCATATGCCAAATTAGTTTTCCACTTTTTTAAAGGCCAGTTTGGCATTACTGTGCAGTGAAAATAATCGTCGTCAGATTTGCTGTGAGAGAAAGCAATTTGGTGTTTGGTAAAATTTTTGTTAAAAGTGTTGTTAATATTGATTTTATGCATAATCAGAAAATGATTGGCGCATAATGATTAAACCCAGCGCCTCTTCAAAATTGATTCATGCATAATCAGAAAATGAAAGCAACTCATTAGCTGCTTTTCCTTATTGCTTTCTCTCATAACAATTTTTAACAATAAGTGATTTTCTCACAGTTTACCAACATTTTAAAAAAATCACTTATCACTCCAAATAAGCAATACCAAACGGATACTAAAACAAAATAACTATTTTATCCTTATTTTTAATTTAGGTAATAGAAAATAATTTCAACACATGTCACAAATGGTTAAAAAAATAAGTACATATCGGTCATTAAAATAAACTATATGTGACTTCTTCTCTCGCTCTTTCACTTGAGTGGTCATTCTGTATGATCCAAATGGCGATCTCAACGAGATTGGGAAGGCGACTGTCCCTCCATCAGAGGCAGCAGCGGTTTGGGTTCGGAGCCTTTCTCTTCAGATTTTCTTCTAAGAGAGTATTTCGTGCGATTCTCATAAGTCTCGCCTTCATCGCTTTTGTCCCTCCCATTTTCTTCTTCTTCAAGCTCAAACGCTTTCACCAGGTAAGCTCTTTTTCTTTCACACTCTATATACGTTTTCTTTGTACTAATATGAAAAGACCCATAGGCTAATTTTGACATTTTCATTCATAGATGTTTGTGTTTATGCTCAAGCGCATATGTATACTGTATGTATCTATGAGTTTATTGTTTTGTTAAAGCTGAGAATTTTGGATTTGATAGGGGCTAAATGGCTGAAAACAATTTATGTGGGCGGTTGCAATTTTTTGAAATAATGGCTTTGGCTTAATTGATTTGGGCAAAGTGGTAGTATGTTTCATTTGGGTTACTCAACGTCTTAGAAAAGACAAGGAGTTCTTAAATTTATATTTGTCTTTTGATTTAATAAATCTTCTCTTTTTTTGCATTTCTTGGATTAATTTTTGGGTGTTCGATTCTAGTTAAGTAGATTGTGATGGCAACAAACTGATTGACGCATTCTTTCATGGCTGGGCATATCAAGTTGTGTAATGTAGTAACGGTGCATGCTCATAAATTCTCTTATATTCATTGAGAAAAATGCAGCATTTTACTTAGATAATGTGTAGAACTTATAATATTTTTCACTGTAGACTCAAATATTTACTTTGTAAGTTTCAATTTTTCTACAGACGCAGTTAAGAAAGTGTGGCTGGCTAAATGAGCCTCCTCTTGTGTGTGCGCATGGTGGTGACTCAAGTAAGGCCTTCCCTAACACGGTAGGCTCGCAATCTTAATTAATTAATTTAGTTGGTTGGGTAATTTAGTATTCAGTATTGTCCAACAAAAATTTAGTGACTAAAAGTTTTGGCCTGACTTGGGGCATAGCTTGGGTTCACCCTCCCCAAGTTAACCTGTAAAGGATCAACAACTGATTACATGTTTACCTCCTAGAACCGTTGAATAGGTGAGGCCCATGAATAAGCAGCAACCAAATTTCCTGTTGTTCTTTATAAAATTGAACTTTGAGTAAAATAGATCAAACTTTTTGTACTGCGAGAAATTTATTCTCTTAAAGTTCTGACTGTTGAGTTCCCTGTCCCTTCTCGCTATCTCTCTCTCACATGATGTTATTATTTGTTCACAACTAAACAGATGGCTGCATATCATTTTGCTCTTCATTCTCAAGTAGACTGCATTGAGATTGACGTTTCTCGTTCTTTGGATGGAGTTCTGCTTGCGCTCCATGACAGGTACATTGGTTCACATAATGTTCATAGTTTTACCCCTAATCTAGTGATTGTCATCTTACACTATTCGACTACCTTATTATTAACAATTACTTTCAAATAACTTTTCTTTTATGAACAACAAGAAATCTACGATGAACTTTATGTTATCATTTTATTATGTAATAACACACAAGATGACCGTCCTAGAGTCCAGACCACACAGATTATTAATCCATGTGATTTCATAAACATAAGAAAAAATGAAATTGAGAAGTTTATGCACCTTAGTCATGAAGTTTCAAGGTTAACATGCACAGAGTTTTTGCACCTTAGTAATCAAATGCTCGTCATTGATCATCCAGATGTTTAAAGTGTAGTTGTAACTAAGCAAACCAAAGAAATGAAGCTTGTGTTTGAATGTTCACAGCCAACTCGAATTCTGAGGATTTAGATATTATTGGATCTCAGACATGACATCAAAATACCATGTCAACTAAAAGTTTGATCATATTATTTTAGGTTCTGTTGGAGTATCATTCGTTAGAATTGTATTGGTAGATTTGATTCTCAAATTACACAGGCAGGGATTTGCAGCGGTTAACTGGAAACAATGCTTCTAAGGTTGGGTACTTAAGTATGAAAGAGGTGAATTTTCTTTGCTATCTGGCTTTCTTGTAAAATATGATATACGATCTTTCTATCCTGGCTTTCTTTAGAACATTATATTGTCTGTATTTTTAAATTATATTGTTAGGTATTTGTGATAATGTTGATTGAGAATATATATTTAGTTTGTGGTTGTAGATAAAAGATCTTGGTTCTGTGCATCAATCTGCAAGGAAGTTCCCAGATGAAAATGTTCCTACAATTGAAGAGGCTTTGGAGGTATCTTTCATGAACTCCTTTTATGCTCTCTCAATGATAGTTTTGAATCGTTACAAATGATCCTTTTGGTGTGCCCTAGCAGCTGCCTCCATCCCAATTGCTCTTTGACTATGATTCTGAATTGTTGCAGGTAATTTCAAGTTCAGTCCGGCGGGTGATTCTAGATATAAAGGTCGGGCCTCCATCATATGAAAAAGGGCTTGCAAGCGATGTTCTTTCTGTTGTAAGTTTTCTTTTTTGCTTCGTTTTATTCTATATCTTTAAATCATTAAAATCACAATTTACTCTTAAAAAGGTACAAAACATAGTCAACATCTACATGTTCACGGAAGTCATAGGAAATTTTATCTTTATTATTTATTATTGCTACCTTATTGTTATTGTTATTCACACACATGTAATTTCAATTGACATGGCTTTCCAAGTTGCCTCAAGCTTCTCAATGAAACTTTTTCCAGGTTAAGAGGATGCAGTGTATGAATTGCCTAGTATGGGCTAAAAGCGACAATTTAGCAAGGGACGTAATCAAACTATCATCAGATGTCACGGTAACTAGCAACATACAATTTTCTTTTTTCTGGTCTCTTGCATGATTTCTCAGAGACATGTTTGAATTTAAGGTATGATTTGGTTTGTGTTCATTGCTGAATTTGATTAGTTGAGGGACTTTTATCTCAAGAGGGTGGTTTCCGTACTTGCATAATTTTGATCAAGCTGTAGGTTCCTTTTACCTGCAAGCATCGTATCTCTTGAGTAGCAGGAGTCTACATGTAAAATTAGTTTTCTTTTAAAAATGTTTATTTTCCTTAAAAAATATAGAATTCTTTAATTGTTCTTTTCTTTTTCTTTTTAAAGCGCCTGAAGGTTTGTTTATCTTTTATTTTTATTTTTGTGCATTACTTCCAAACTTGTGAGCCATACACTTAAGGTTCGCCATTTGGTCCATGTGGCCTTGTGAGTGTAGAGTCGTAGACATACCCCTGATTGGAGCACCTTCAACAAACAAAGTAAATATGTTTGTGTGTGTGTGTGTGTGTATATATAGGTTTATTTTTTAGTTGAATAATCCAAACTGAAGTAACCATGATAGGAAATATCACTACTTGTGGTTCACCGCAAAAATACATATCATGTTTACTTTGTGAACCAGATATATTTACATATCTAGCAATTGTGAGACCCTCTTCATATCAAAATAGTAAAATAATAGCAAGAGTTTGAGATTGCTCGTCATTACCCAACACTAGTCACGACTTCTGTTGACAAATGTAAACACTTGTGGCAAAATTTTGAGAAGATGAAGCTGACAGGAGGAAGTGATTATTAATATTATTTTTCTTTTTTCTGAAGTTTTCTTCTCCCTTCTGGGTCGTTATGTTTGATTGGGTCTCTAAACTTCTGGACCTAGCAATTTCTCTGGAACCATCTGCATATGCCCTTTTCTTACTAACCAGTCAGTTCTATTTTTGTTTTTTAAGGAATACAATGACCTTTGTCTCATATAGTAGATTGAATTTAATGACCGTCTATTGGGTCTCTAAACTTCTGGACCTATCATTATCATGAACCATTTGCATAAGCCCCCTTTTTTTAACAAACCAGGTCAGTTCAATTTTTATTTTTTAAGCAGTATGATGACCTTTTTCTTATGTAAATTGATTTTAGATCTTCAAGGACAAACCTGATGTACAGCACTATCGTCGGCCCAAAACCACTTGGTCCAGTGCAAATACTTTAGTCTTTAAACACATTACTAGTTTTGAGTTTGCAGGATCTTTTGTTTCAGTTTGTTGTTGCATGTCCCTGCACCTGCAAGGCTGAATCAATGAAATTGTTTGCAGTCTCGCACTATGATATAAACTGTCAGTGAACAAAATTTGAGTTAGCGTTTGCCTTATGATGATGCAGGTCGGGTACATTGTTATGATTGATCCGTCTACCAGGGCCAGAACCAACTTACTGAGGATGAAAGGTGCTGGCGTCGTTGGTGTATACCACCCATTGATTGATGAGACACTTGTGAGAATTCTACATGGGTATGACTTTGACTTGAGGAATAAGCATTGTGGTACCTAGAGTATATGCATGTTATGAGATTTCATGCTTTATTATGTCTGGGTTTTAACAGGAGAAAGAAGAAAGTATATGCGTGGACTGTTGATGATATGGATTCCATGCAAGAAATGTTGTATGAGCGTGTTGATGCCATTGTTACAAGCAACCCCACTACGCTTCAAGGTCTAATGCAAGATATCAGAACAGAGTGTCTGGAGCATGGTTTCTCGTTATCAGAATGATATCCATTTATTTCCCAGTAGACTTGTACTTTTCTGGAAATCGGTATTCCACATTTTTGAAAATCTGAAGATATCAGGTCACTAACAAAAAATAAGGAAAGAAATCTGAAGATATCAATGTACACAGCGATTGTTAAGTAGTTGGTTCCTGCTCTCAAAGGGCCTGAGATAGATTTGATGCTGAAAAAGAAGCATATGATAGAATGAGTACTTTACGATCGTTCTGTTAAAAGATTAGTATGGCCGATAAGGATAAGGCATTGATTTAAATTGTGGTTGCCCATTTTGACTGAAACTAGGATTTTGTTACTTTTGACTTTGAGTTATGATCCTTTAATTGACTATTGCACTAGTTGAAGTGAACACCCACAATGCTCTGCCGACACCACACCCTCAACGACGCGTCTCACCATAGAGAAAAATTTGAACATCCAGTAATAACATTGTTTGTTATTCCTAACTAATCACGTTCCGCTATGAATGATAAGGATTCTATACGATGGAATGTGTTTGGATAGGATAGCAAAAAACGTTATTCTCGTGACATGCAAGTTCTTCTCCTCACGATGGGATGCTGTTGTCCCCCCCAAAAATAACACCGCACCACCCTCCTCAAACCCATGTACCCTTCATTCGAGCTATCTGTATATTGTTGCTATCCCCATTCTGGTCGTATAACTCTGTTGCAATCTATGTATTGTTAGAAATATCTTACCGTTTATATAAAAAATAAAATCAAACAAATGAGTAAATTAGTATAAGTTTAAAATTGCCATTGAAATGACATTATATAACTAAACTATACAATGTCTGTGTGTTTTTAAATAATGAATTATAGAATCCTACATCCAACCTCCACGTTGCTTTGCAGTTGACAAGGAGATACTTGTCATCAGCTGAGGGAAAATATCCTCTGCATTTCGTACACTTCCACTCACAAAAACACCGATTTTTCAAGAGTCCACGCAGACATACAAGCTCATTTCGTGACGTTGCTCAACGCCATACGCTGCAGAGTCGTAAGCACCTTAAGCGTGTACCGCACCGGATAGAAACTTGTTACTTCCCCTGCGAGATCTCCTCAAAAACACAAACTTAACTTTTTCTTTCTGTTATTTGGTCTGTCTGTGTCTCAGAGAGGAGCGTCCGTCCATCTGAATTCCCAACCACAAAAAATCTCTCCGGTTTCAGAAATTCAGATCCAAATTTTCAATTTTAATTAAATAAATCGA
This sequence comes from Prunus dulcis, assembly GCF_902201215.1. Taxonomy (NCBI): domain Eukaryota; kingdom Viridiplantae; phylum Streptophyta; class Magnoliopsida; order Rosales; family Rosaceae; genus Prunus; species Prunus dulcis. Next base: position 255,984 of record NC_047657.1, on the reverse strand, counting down.
AACGTGGGAAAGCAAAAGAGGACAGTCAGACTCAGACATCGCCATTCATTTCTTTTTGTTTTTCCATTTCTCTGCATTCCAAGTTCATATCCAAGGCACTCCTTTCTTGACAAAACCCCCAAATCAATTCCCAGCATTCTACTTTCACGGAAAGAGTACAATAAGAATCAGTCGAAATTTCTCCGATGGCTTGTAACGGGTTGTCCATTTGGTTCAAAAAGAAGATCGTTGATCCTCTCCTCGAAATCCTCCGCAGGTACTCTCTTTCAGATTCAGTTTTTGCTCTCTTTTTTTTGCTCAAGTATTTCTTTTATTTCTCTAAATAATTATTGCCTACCAATCTTCCAATGGAAATTGTGCATTTTGATTCTTATGTTAATGATTTGATTGGAAAAAATTAAATGCAATAAGGAAGTTTCTTATTATTTTGCCGAGAACGTTCAAAACGAAATTGCGTATTTTTCTTCTTTGTCATTATTTGTTAATCTTATTACAAAACACTAAAATTTTATTTCATTATGATATGAAGGGGTGCAGAACCTAAGCTGTTGGCCTTCTCTGCAGCTCTTGGCATTACCTTGGGAGTATTCCCAATATGTGGTATGTTGTATCTTCAGCGATCTATGGCTCTTGCCTCTGAATTTAGTTTCAATACAGTCTAGTCATTGTTCAGAGTATTTTCATAGTTTTATCATGCAGCACAAAGAACAGAAAGGAATTACAATCTGAGATTTAAACATGCGGAAGGTTCATTAAGGAAAATGTAGGCTGGATATAATGTGGAGGATGTTGTTAATATTCCCCCTTCGTAGTTATAATGGATTTGTTAGTTGTGGAGATTTATCAGTAGTTGAGTTTATGTTGGATTCTCGAAATGTTAATAAATACACGACCTCATATTAGCTAATGTTTCATTAAGGGACAACTGTGATTCTGTGTGGGATGGCTATTGCATCGCTGGGGTCACATTGCCATGCTCCAACTGTGATGCTGACTAATGTCCTTGCTACACCAATAGAACTGAGGTACTTTTGCGTTTATCTAAGGGTCTTGTAGTTTGAATACATTGATGTTCTGCCAGTACATGCGCCCATTGATCTCGTACTTGGTACATTGTTTCTTCTGTAGTCTGTTGATATAGGCCATAGAGAATAGAAACAACATGTTATTGTGCATAAAAGAACTTCTCTTACAGCTTTCAGTTTCTCTTGTATCATTCATTTTACATTTAATGCTACATATATGATTGTATTTCTGATTGCTTTTTTGTTTGCTGTCAAGTTTAATTGTACCTTTCTTGCGCTTTGGTGAAATTATTTCTGGTGGAGCTCATTTTCCTTTAACTTCTGATGCTTTCAAGAAAGTTTTAACTGGCCAAGCTTCACGTGAGGTCTTGTTAAGTATTGCGCATGCGGTAGGTTGCCAACTTAACATCTTGTAATCATAACTCTCTCTCTGTCTTGCTATTTATGTTTATGAACCCTTCATGTCTAACTTATATCAATTTTTGCAGTTGTTGGGATGGCTCGTTGCTGCTCCTTTAATTTTTGCCGCACTGTACATACTCTTTCTACCATGTTTTAAGGTGTTGGTTCCCAAGTTCAGCACTGTTCCTTCAAGCCCAAAGAAAGCACTTTCACCCACAGAAGTCAGGCTTAAGGTAAGAGATGCCTGATTAACATTGTAATAACCGTGCAGTTACTTCTTGTGCCACAAACAGGGCACTTTGTTTCACATGTTTCTGACATTAATAATAACATCTGTACATAGAATATCACTGACACTTTCTCACTGTGCCCTCTGTGTGTATAAGTATGATGCTTTATGATGTTGTATTCATATTTTAACCAAGGTAGCTTCTGGACAGAAGAAGTCCATGAAAGTCTGATGATGATCGATTAATATATATTATATATATATGACAGGAAAACTGATGCATGTCATGTCTCTCTATTGAACTGCATCATCGGATGTATTGCTGTGCAAGACACCTCATTCATCGAATGGGTTATTGAAATATGTGTATTTTCGGTGGGAACACAAGCTGCAATTTCAATTTGTTTCAGGATTGAGCGATTTGCAATATAAATAAATCGTCTGTTTTTTTTTTCAAATAAAAGTTTAGATGATCAAGGAACTGTTACTTCCAAAGGATTAGGATACTGCCTGTTTTCTACTCACATATTTTTTTTAAATTTTTTTTGGGTGCCTTTGACAAGTTATTTGTTGGGATCATTTAAGTAAATACCAAAATTTTTGGCTATCTTACAGTGTTGCTTGCAAGGAGGAGGCTGAGATGACAATGGATTAGTTGGAAGAGCATCTTTTTTGTGTTGGGAAGAAAACAGCTTAGATTTTGTAGAATAGGCTTGCTCTTAGGAGATGAACATATCGTAGTTCTTACTAATGAACTTAAAAGCAAGCCATTTTGTCGACTCGCTCACGATGTTCTGTGGTAAAATTGGTTCAATTAATTAATTTAAGAGATAATTTTCTTTTTTCACTTGACGTGCTATAATTGGAGACGAAAATATTTGCTCGCACAAAAAGACAGACCTGGGATCCCTCGAATAACAAAGTTAGGTTCTTTCAGAACATCATGAAGTGCTCTTCTCATTTCCTTTCACCCATATAGAGCCACCTTTGCCTGACGAACATCAGTTAAAGAAAGTTCAGATAAACCTGTCAAGAAAACGAAATCCTGGGAAAAATGGGCTCAAATAATGTTTCTTTGCAATTAGTGATAGTTTAAAAAATGGGAAAGTTTTTCAAGCTGAAAGAAGTCATGTACAAAATTTAGTTGGCAACAGAACTCAGTAAATACACCCCAAGACACGGATTGAGATGGTTAAAATAAGGCCATGGCTGTAAATTACATATGACTATAATAACTTTAATCATATTGAATGTAAGACCTGGCTTTCTGCACCGACAATCATGTATATAGGAGAAACTAAATTGTCCATGATCAGAGTCAACAAATGACTTTCCATAGAAAATCGGTCTAACCCATAATTATTTATTTATTTCTATTTGGATTTGATTTTATGTTTATTATTATTTTTGGGTCGAAAACATCATCTTTGCTTGCATCAAAATATTGCTCAGCCAAATACCAACCAAACTCACAGCCGTCATGTCTTTTGCATAATTCTTCAATGGCCTTTTTTGAGCAAAAGTTTTAGGTAACCTTTATTGAAATAATTTCTTAGCAAGTCATTAGTTGGTTAGGATTTTTAGTTACTTATCAATTTATTTATTCCTATTGTATTTGAAATATATTTCCTATTGTAATTTAGAGATATTTCCTATTGTATTTAAGATTGATAGTTCCAAATTGGAGAAGAATAAATATACGAGCGTAACTGAATATTTGCTCTACTTTGTTTGACTTAGAGAAGAGAATTGGATTGATGGAAGCAATGGTAGGGGACAAGGTTCCTAGAGATATCATATACGAAATCTTGCTAAAGTTACCTGTCAGATCTCTACTTCGGTTCACGGCAGTGTGTAAGTCATGGAATTGTATGATCAAAAGCTCTACTTTCATCACCCATCATCTCATTCAAAACGAAGACGTTCAACTCCTCCTTCACAACCCTCAATATGGGATGTACTTATTGTACAAGGATGATGACAACGACGATGGTCGTTCATCATCTACGCTTAGAGAGTATACCAATCTTGACAATCCGTACGACTTTTACGACCGAGGGTTGGCATCCCATTTTGTCGGAACTTGTAAGGGTCTCGTGTGCCTTGCTGTGGAAGACATTGACTCTATCGCATTAGTTTGGAACCCTAGCATCAGAAAGTTTGTGGTTTTGCCCAAGTCTGGTGTTACCTTTTGTCATGAATATGATTATCTAGAAGCAAGCTGTGGCTTTGGCTACGACAGGAGTGCGAATGACTATAAGGTCTTACGAAGAGCGTCTTCTTTTCGAGGAAACAAATTTATCTCATGTCAATATGAGATCTGGTCGTTAGCCAAGTGTTAAAGGAAAGAAATTGGTCAACTATTGTAATTAGCACAATCCTAGTGATTAGATAAGATTGAGTCAATCACAGCTATTGTGATTGACTTACTTAGAATAGATTTCCTATTTACTTAGAATAGCTTTTGCAATCTGTATAAAGCTTGTACATTATAGTCTCATTGACATCGATATACAAACACAGAATTCCATATTCTTTCATGGTATCAGAGCATCAATATTGGTGACTCTGCCCAAACGTCTTCCGCTACTACAAACCAACCAACCAACACAGATCACCAACATGGGTGACAAAAAATCATCCGAATCTGAAATCAACATATCCGATCCACTCAACCTACACCATTCAGACTCACCCGGCCTTGTTCTCGTTTCCAAGCCTCTCGAAGGCCATAATTACGGTCAATGGAGCCGTTCGATGCGAATTGCCTTGAGTGCTAAAAACAAACTAGGATTCATTGACGGAACCATCAAATCCCCAGCAAGCACCGATGCCAAATCTGCTATTTGGCAGAGATGCAATGACATGGTGTTATCGTGGATTCTGCAATCACTACATCCCGATATCGCAAGCAGCGTGCTTTACTGCACCAGCGCATCCATGGTGTGGAATGATCTTCAGGACCGGTTCTCACAGAGCAACGATTCTAGGATTTACCAAATTAGCCAAGAAATCGCCGAACATCGACAAGGGCACCTTACGATTTCAGAATATTACACCAAACTCAAGGCCCTATGGGATGAATTAGATTCCTATCATGAACCCATCATCTGCAATTGCGAGGGTTCCAAAACACGTGCCTTAAGAGAAGAGAAGGAGAGAGTTATGCAATTTTTAATGGGTCTTAACGAACCTTATTCAACTGTGCGTGGGTCGATTCTGATGATGTCACCGATCCCCGACACACGTCGCGTTCATGGCTTGATCCTCCAACACGAGCGGCAGATGGACGTGGCAAACCGTCAAATCGGATCCCATGCTATGCAAACCGGTCGCTATACAACCACCAAGGGCCGCACAAGCTCCGGCAACTCAGCAGCGGTGAAACCCCCTAGTGCTGGGGATGGCAAGCACGGCTCCTACTCAAAGAGGTCCCTGAAGTGTTCTTATTGTGATGGAGACACTCACACAGTTGACAATTGTTATTATCTCAATGGTTTTCCTGTGGGTCACAAATTGCATGGCAAGAATGTCAAGCCCAAAAACAAAAGGCCTGCTGCCTACACTGCCGAAAAGGATCCAATTCCAGAGCATGACAGCAAATCCAACGGAAGCCCAACTTTCACCACCGAAGAATACAATCAATTGATCGCTCTTTTGCATAACCGACCGGGTAATTTTCCACTTGCAAATGCAACAGGTATTGTTACATCCACCTGCAATCTTTCACAGCATGACCCACATTCAAATATATATTGGATAATGGACAGTGGAGCCTCAGATCATATTTCATGTTTTGCACCTACACACAACACAATCAATACTCAACATGATTTTGTTGGTTTACCCAATGGAGGAAAAGCAGAAATCAAAAGTATTGGGTCCATTAAATTGTCTGAAGCCTTAACACTTGATGGTGTTCTTCATGTACCACAATTCAATGTGAACTTATTATCTGTGAGCAAATTGACACGAGGGTTGAAATGTATTGTGATTTTCTTTGCTAAGTTTTGTGCTGTGCAGGACGTGAACACGGGGAGGACGATTGGCCTGGGCAAGCATTTTAATGGGCTCTACTACCTCAAAGCTACCCAAAATCCACATTTAGCTCATCATGTTCACCACACCTCCCACCTTTGGCACCAACGTCTGGGGCACCCATCCAATGCACCTACTCAATTCCTTTCCAATAAAATTCCAGAAATTGTCTGTGATCCACATCATGTTTGTGATATTTGTCCTTTAGCAAAGCAAACTCGCTTATTTTTTTCTCCATCTACTTCAATGTCATCCAATGCACCTTTTGATTTAATTCATTGTGACATTTGGGGGCCACACAAAATTCCCACTCACACTGGCGCACGATATTTTCTAACTCTTGTGGATGATTTTACTCGATTTACATGGATCCATCTCTTACATTTTAAATCGGAAACACAAGGGGTGATAAAATCATTTTTCTCTTGGGTTCAAACCCAATTCAATCTCCCTGTCAAAACCTTGCGTTCCGATAATGGGAGTGAATTTCTATCTCTCCAAACCTTTTTTAGAGACAAAGGTACCATTTTCCAACACTCATGTCCATATACACCCCAACAAAATGGCATAGTTGAGCGAAAACATCGACATCTTTTAAATGTGGGCAGGGCACTCCGTTTCCAGTCCAACATTCCTTTACGTTTTTGGGGGGAAAGTTTACAAACTGCATGCTATCTCATAAATCGCCTCCCCACACCCTTACTCAAACACAAATCCCCATATGAAATCTTGCACCAAAAATCTCCCGATTATTCTAATTTACGGGTTTTTGGTTGTTTGTGTTATGCTACCAATCTCCTCCCCAAACACAAGTTTGATGCACGGGCGCGTCGATGTGTCTTCTTTGGTTATCCACTTGGTCAAAAGGGTTATCGTCTTTATGATCTTACTACACAAACTTTTCTTTCATCTCGAGATGTGGTTTTTCATGAAAATATATTCCCATTTTCTACATCCCCGTCCGAAAATCAAGATGACACAATTGTCCTACCCACTCCATCCCATGACCCATTATCTCTCCCAGAACCCCATCTGGCCCACAATCCCCATCCAGCCCATGATCCACAGACCCAGGTAACCCAAGACCACACCATCTCTGATTCGCCCACTCCTTACCAACATCCCTCTCCCGTGGCATTAGATGCCGCCCCTCCTTCATCCCTTGACCCATCAACTTCGTCTCCGCCTATCATACCAGATCTTCCCACTATTCCCTCATCACCTTTCATTGACACCCACCCCCCTCCTATTCGTAAATCCACCCGCACTACCAAACCCCCTTCCCACTTCAAAGATTACCAAGCTCACCATGCTGCCCTGCTTGCTCCTGGCGCTCCTTCCCCAATCACGTCTGGCACTCGCTACCCCATCACTCGGTATGTATCTCACTCCAATTTTTCTGAGCATCATAGAATTTTTGTCAACAATATCTCTCAATTGGTTGAACCCAACACCTATGAGGAGGCACGACATCACCCACACTGGGTTGAAGCCATGAATTCTGAAATTACAGCTTTGGAGGAGAACAACACTTGGTCCTTAGTTCCATTGCCAGCTGGTCATCGTCCGATCGGATGCAAATGGGTTTTTAAAATTAAATACAATTCTGATGGTTCTCTTGAGAGATACAAAGCTCGCTTGGTCGCCAAAGGATTCACCCAACGTGAAGGCATTGATTATACTGAGACATTTGCTCCTGTTGCTAAGCTTATCACCGTCCGATGTCTTCTCACCATTGCTTCTGTCCGCAATTGGCCACTTCATCAGATGGACGTGCACAATGCTTTTCTTCATGGCGACCTTCATGAAGAAGTCTACATGCTTCCACCACCGGGGTATCGACGACAGGGGGAGCACACTGTGTGTCGTCTTCACAAATCCTTATATGGTCTCAAACAGGCGTCTCGAAGTTGGTTTCGTAAGTTTTCATCTGCTATACAGAATATTGGTTTCTTTCAATCCAAAGCAGATTATTCTATGTTTACACAAACACGTGGTAAATCTTTCACTACTATATTGTTATATGTTGATGATATGATAATCACTGGAAATAATGATGATGCCATACGAGACCTTAAACATTTTCTCGGCACCTGTTTCAAAATCAAAGACCTTGGACCTTTAAAGTACTTCCTTGGAGTTGAAATTGCACGGTCCAAGTCTGGCATTTCTTTTTGTCAACGGAAGTATACACTAGATATCTTGGAAGATGCGGGCCTACTTGGTGCTAAGCCTGAAAAAATTCCTATGGAAGCCAATGTTTCCCTCATGCCTACTGGAAGTGACCCTCTTAAAGACCCTACTCGCTATCGCAGACTTATTGGCAGATTAATCTATCTGACAATAACAAGACCAGAAATCACATATGCAGTAAATACACTTAGTCAGTTTATGCATGAGCCTCGGAAGCACCATTTTGACACAGCACATCGGCTTCTTCACTACCTTAAAGGAGCTCCTGGCCAAGGGTTATTATTCTCTTCGAATGGGCCACTACACTTGACTGCATATTGTGATGCGGATTGGGCACGATGTCCTTTTACAAGGCGCTCGGTTACCGGATATTGTATCTTTCTTGGCAGGTCACTCATATCCTGGAAAAGCAAGAAGCAGGTTACTGTCTCAAGGTCGTCTGCAGAAGCTGAGTACCGCTCCATGGCAGCTACCACCTGTGAACTTACTTGGTTGCGATACCTCTTACAGGACCTACAAGTGGAGCATCGCCAACCAGCCACCTTACTTTGTGACAACAAGGCAGCACTCTACATTGCAGCCAACCCAGTTTATCATGAACGGACCAAGCACATCGAATTGGATTGCCATACTGTTCGGGAGAGAATTCAAAATGGAGAAATTCAGACAGCTCATGTGCAAACAAAACATCAAGTTGCTGATATCTTCACTAAGCCGCTGCCTGCACCCTTGTTCCAATCCCATCTTGGCAAGTTGGGTGTAATAGACATTCACACTCCAACTTGAGGGGGAGTGTTAAAGGAAAGAAATTGGTCAACTATTGTAATTAGCACAATCCTAGTGATTAGATAAGATTGAGTCAATCACAGCTATTGTGATTGACTTACTTAGAATAGATTTCCTATTTACTTAGAATAGCTTTTGCAATCTGTATAAAGCTTGTACATTATAGTCTCATTGACATCGATATACAAACACAGAATTCCATATTCTTTCACCAAGGGCTCTTGGAAGACTCTCAATACTGCTGCTGATCCTGAGGAAAGTGACATTATGCTCCGGCCCAGCACTTTTTTGTTAGTAATCCGCCTGCTTTTGTCAATGGGGCTCTGCATTGGACTCAAGCCAGAGCGCACACCGGGAACATTTCACTTCTGTCATTTGATATGTCCAATGAAGTATTCGGCAGGATAGCAATACCACCAGAAGCTTCAGCACAAACAATTGACCATCTTGCTCAAGGACATTTCATGGTTTCAAGGTACAGAGAGTCCCTTGCATATTATGAAACCTCTCGGGAGCAGAAAGGAAGTGTTGGTTGGGGTTGCCTTCTTCACATTCACATGTGGGTGATGGAAGAGTATGGTGTGGCCAAATCATGGGCTAAACTATTTGCAATATGCCTGGATCTGGATCTAGGCGTTTCTAGACTGATTGGTTGTAGAAAAAGTGGTGAAGTTGTTCTCAGAGTGATGAATGACAACGGTGAATATCGGTCTGTGAACCCTAAGACCAAGCAAGTTAAGAGACTTCGAATTGAAGGGCACTGGATTTATGAGGTCATGGATGCTTTAACAGAGAGCGTTGTCTTGCTTGACCAGCCTAATGTATTCACATACTAAAAGCAACAACGTACGTGTTCTGTTAAATAATTTGATTTGAGTTACGACTTGTTTTTCACTTACTTGTGTTCTGTTTTCTTATGCTAATTTCAAAATTTAAGGTTTCTGTTTCTGTTCTATTTTTATTTTTGTTGAAAGAGATCAATAACAAATCCTCAATTCCGTTGATGATCCAGTTGTATTCCAGGGAAAATTAATGATTTGATTTCCCAACCGATGTACATATGAACGATACTTTTGTTGAAACAAAACAAACTACAAATGGAATTGAGAAACATTTGCGATTTGAACGCGGTCTGCATATTTCATCAATTAAAACTACCTAAGAAACATCAAATTCAAATCAAACAGATGATGGAGGAACTGTCCTTGAAACCATAAATTCAGGTTTGATCATGATCTTGGCTTAGTTTGAGTAGCTCTTAGTACCACTTTAGAAGATTGTAGTTGTTGAGGAAAGCAAACTACTCATAACACAATTTCACCAATTTTTTTTAATCAATTTTATATTACTATTATTATCAATATTTGAAAAGAATAAGGGCTTTTGTTAATAACGTTTCGACACATTCAAGATAATAATATCTCTTAATTGTTGGAAACATTCCAGATAATAATATCTATTAATTATGATCCCTTATGATAAGCATCATAAAAGAAACGCATCCTTTAATTGAAATTATGAAGAAACCATAATTTGGCAAATTTCCTATGTATCCTTTTGAGGGAATAAGTCAAATCATAGTTCATTGGAGTCATGCATGATTGTCGGTGATGAAAATTTGACTGGAGTTGGTGTCTTTTGGGGATAATTTGAATATGAAAAAGTTTTTGGGGGCGAATTTAGTTAAGATAAATTAGAGATTTTTTTTTGGGCTTGTGGTTGTATCTAAAGATACTTTTAGATTGTCTATGTAACCTTGACGGTATCGAAACCAATGTAGTTCAATCAAAGAAATGCTTTGGGTGGTTGTGTACAACTTGGTTTTTGATTTGGTAATTAATTTGGCTTTGGTGAATACGTGAATTTGGACTTTTGTGATGGCACAAGTCCATCAAATTTATGAATTTTGAAATGGCACAAGTCCGTCAAGTTTGGAAACCAATCATGGGCGAATTTGATTTGTACCCACTTAATGGGTATTTTCCTTGTGATCTTGGTCCCCTTCACGATTGGTTTTAAGCCCATTAATTCAGAATTTTGTGAATTTAAAAATCTTGGAGCCGTTTTGGAAGTCACTTTATAAAAAGGTGCTGGTCATTCGCCTGCTATTGTCAATGTTGCTCTGTATTGGCTTCAAGCCAACGTGGACAATGAGTTGCAAGGCGTGGCGAACGTGGCGAGGCGGACGAGGCGCCGTTGTGTAGTCTCCAAGCGGCTCCACGTGGAAGAAGAAGAGTTTTCACGTTCAGCATTTTAAAAAACTGATGTTACTTAATAAAACGCACGTGTAAAATAAACTATTCCTGCGATCCCCAATATATATGCATCTCAAACATCTTTAGAATCAGTATGGAGGTTCTCAAAGTGTAAAATAAACTATTCCTGCGATCCCGGAAAGAGGAGACGACAAATGAAACATCTTTAGAATCAGTATGGAGGTTCTCAAAGTGTAAAATAAACTATTCCTTCGATCCCGGAAAGAGGAGACGACAAATGAACGACAAATGAAATGTCAAGGTGGGAAGGCAACTCAGCCAATCACTAAATTAATCAACATACAACAAGAATTTTCCGCCGAAAGAAAAAAACACGGAAAAAATGTGAGGTTCTATAAAGGATCAAAAGTGAGGTTGACTTGTTTTTCTTTCTTTCAATTTGAAATGGAGGGGGTGGTGTCCATGTGAGCAACACATCTCCAAATATCAGAATCTGAAGTCAGGATCCACATCCATTGCCCAAGCAAACTTTGCCAGGAGAGACTTGTTGAATATCTGTGTCAATAGCAAATGGTCAAGCATGTGGCAGGGCATACAAACAATTAGCCAATCTAAACCAAATGAAAAGTGCATATCACCATGATTGGAGATATATGCACCTCCACTTTGTTCAAAGGATCAGAAATGGAAGCCTAAGTATTGCTAATATTATTTATTTCGAAAACAAAATCACAAGAGCCTACCTTCTCAATTGGTACTTCATGTCGCTTGCACCATGCAACAGTGATCCTAGGGTCAAGATAGTTAATTTTGGACGTTCCCAATGCCACTGTTTTCAGATCCTCTTTGGTTCTCATATCTAGTTCCATTTTTTCAATCTTTACAGTCGTTTGAGCTATCTTCTTCTCTAATCTGTGTCAATCCAAAAATTAATATAAAAGGCCATATCCAGACATTGGTTTCAAATAAACAAACAAGTAAACTTACGCTTCTGGGGTCAAATTTCTTTTTTGTTTCCCATCAGCATCTTTCAGTGGAGGCCTTCCTTTTTTAGCCCTGTCCAAATCTGTTTTCAGCTCTTTCAGGATGCTCTACAATCCAATAAGAGACTTAGTTCCCGAGCAAGACAGAGGCATGCATTTTAAGAATCGTAAGTTCATAAACCCAGTCACACAAAGAGGTTTCTGTTTTTAAATTTTCCTCTTTTAGTTCCCAAGCAAGAAATAGACATGCATTTTAAGATTCATGAGTTTATAAACCCAGTCAGACAAAGAGGTTTCTGTTTTTAAATTTTCCTCTTTCCTTCTTAGAAAAGTGAGAAAGAAAGAGCAGTTGGTCTAACACCCTAAATTTTTCCGAGGCAGAAAGTTACACCGTTCAGTTTTCAAGCATGACCATAACATTTCTGTGAAGCCCCAGATAAGGTCGTTACCTGAAGGTTACCAATCTTCTCAAGTAACCTAGACATTTGTGCACTATGAGTCTTTGAGATAGTACGTTGATGATTACAAATTATGGCAACCTGCAATGAAATGCCAAAAATTGTAGATGCCACTCAGTCAAAAGGAACAGTACAATTAGCTCAATACAAATTCTCAAGGGATTGACTGATATACCTCTTTGTTTGCATGCTGATAAACAACAACTTTCTCTGAAAGATCTCCCTCTTTCGTTTCCTTGTTCAACTGTCATCAGGCCATGGAAAAAAGGAAAAAGCGAAGAATTATCATAACAGGAAACTGAAACAGGGAGATGGGCAGGATAACGAGAAAGCGACCCACACAAGTAATAAAACATGAAAAGGTGTTAAAAGTCAAGAACAAGATAAGACTATTATCATTGTTAATGCTGTGAAACATACAGATGAGACCCAATATCTAAGTAACTAGGATTGGGGAATATGATGAATGTACATCGTATCTTGACTGTACTGAATATTTTACAATCACAACAGTCATCAGATGGATAAACAGTTTCTAGTCAACAATCATCGCAATACCTTGTTTTTTATATGCCTTATGGAAATATGTATAAAATAAAAAAAATAATTACATTTTTTGATAATGTACCATTGACAAAGCCACCTCAAACTTTTTTAAAAAAATCTATATAAATCACACAACTAAATGATCTAGGGAGGTTGCCTCAACTTCTACTCATTGGTGTATTCTCCTATTCATGAAAATTTGGTGTATAAAATAATGCAAACATGTAGATCAACCTCAATTTACTTTGACAACTTATAAAATACACATGAAGTAAATTTTTTTTAAAGTTTCCCTCAACTGTAAGTCAGCAATGTATAACTGCACCACTGCAGTACAGGTTTGTATATGTAAAACATAGTAGTTCTCTAATCTTTACGAAAGCTCCTTGCGATTAGAATTTTCTTCTGAAACACAAAAATCATAACTCTCATATAAAACATATAAGAGCAATACTAGGTTCAAAGTCAGTGAAGGCCCACATTAACTTACTATGTTATCCAATGTAATAGAAGCATTGTAGGTACGGAACACTTTTGCTGTAAGGCCAGGCATCAGTTCCTTTAGATGAGCATTCAATTTACTGGTATCCAACCTGTCAAAGAGATCATCACAGCCACGTTTCCCTGAAGCAAATAGGAAAAGAAAGTCAAACATACTTTATGAGCTTCTATTACCAAAAAAAGGAAGTATGAAATTTAGAAAGCCACCTACTCACCAGTCTGGAACTGTATAATTGCCTTGTAAACAGGAATCTCAACTTCAACAGTATTTTCATATCTGATTGAATCTTTACCAAGGAAGTTAAACTGAAATTATAAAAAACAGAGTTGACTGGTCATTTCCTGGTAATAATATACTGGCAAACTACCAGCAATGATTTTAAATTTCTACAAAAGCAAGGATTACCTCCAACGAGTTAGGGGCAATTGCTTTTACATTCTCTACTTTTAAAGTGCAGCAACCAACAGTATCAGCTTCATCATCGTCCTGCAGTAGAATGACCATTAAAATTCAAGCACAAACAATTTTGTCTACTTCTTTGTGAACAAATGGTTTAACTTTGATTGTCATGCTTGCTCTAGCTACAGAGATCCTATTGCTGTATTAAACCACTCTGTTGAACCTGAAGAGTATATTTCCATGGTCTGGCTAATGTTTACATCACTTGTTAGCCTACATAAACTTGTTAAAAAACAAAGACATACAAAAAAACCAAAACCAAAAAAAAACCCAATTGCTTCTATGCACAGCTGAAATAAGTCCACACACTACACCTTCTCATTTCCAGCCCTGAGAGCAAGTTTATCAATGAGATATGTAGCAACTGCTATCTGCCGCTTAGTACCATCTTTACTAGTAAAATCCCTAGTGTATGCAGCCCTGATGTTTCCTATGTAGTCCTGCACTCAAAAATAACAGGGTTTCATCAATATGTTGACAAGCATCTTCTATGTTATCCAAAAGTATAATAAACTACTATCATAAAAAGCTTATGGGCATATCTCCATCTAAACACCTTCAGCATCCTTGCTTTCTCATATTTTTCCTTGTCGCTTTGCCCCTTCAAGGAACTACTAGGTGCCAGAAACACATATTTGAACTCCCTTTGATTAATTGGATCGTTCCAGAAAGCTAACCATGTAACCGTATTGTCATGCCTTACTTCTTTCCAGCTGTATGGGACACATGTATCAATTTAAACTCAAAATTGGTGAATGAAAATAACACACAGATAAAATCTAATAGGAAAAGCATCATCCTTTGAATCTTTGACAGTAAATGAGTTCTTTTTCTATCACTTAGATCATGAAGAATAAAACCTTTCACCAGGGATGGGACATTCTGGAATTGGGGCATCTTTTCCTATGTTAATTGTAACATCACTTGGACGAATCCGCCTTTTCAGCTTCCCCGACTGATACCATATATAGCAAGAAAGAACAGCAACATATGCAAAGAGAATTCAGAATCATTGTAAACAATTCAACACTCAGCCACCACATATCAACCTAGCTCATCATGGACAACACAGAAATCTGCATCATAAAAAATAACATGAAATAAAATAAAATAAAAACCTTTGGATGCTCTCCACGACCTCGGAATAATCCAGGTGGTTCAACTCTGAAGTTTCCAACCTGTATTAACATTGCAGTCACAAATCACTCGGCAAACTTTTCATGTGATGATATAGCACTACCAGATTCACACCCACCAGAAAAGCACCATATATTTTGTAAATGTATTGCAGAGTGGATTAACCAGATTGCAACCTAGGTTACAGAGTAAAATCAATCAAAGCTAGAGATAACCTTCTCTTTTACACCATCGACGACGGCCCACATATACTTCTCCTCTTCTTTGAGTTTATCTTCCTTCAATGCCTTCTTCTCCTGCATAAATAGAAACGCCTTATAAATTTTGCAACAAGGAGGCATAAGGAAAATCTTCTGCAGAGTAGGTAACATGAAATGATGTATCAATTTTGACCTAAATAGATGAACCACTTCCATTACATAGGAACCTGTGGACGACAATTGATATAATACACAGGACGGTCAGGTGATACTTAGAACATATTTCATCATGACTTATCAAAATATTGTCTCTTTTGGAGTAGGGATTGTCAGTTCTACGTATATTTAACTGGTTAAATGTTTATTGAAAGATGCTTTGGT
This sequence comes from Prunus dulcis, assembly GCF_902201215.1. NCBI lineage: Eukaryota > Viridiplantae > Streptophyta > Magnoliopsida > Rosales > Rosaceae > Prunus > Prunus dulcis. The sequence goes on along the minus strand of NC_047657.1, from coordinate 240,429 downwards.
AATCTATATCACAATAAAGAGACAATATTTTGATAAGTCATTACGTAGAACTGACAATGCCTACTCCAAAAGACCTCTTAAAATGCCATCACAGCATCCTTATTGGGAACTCTTCAGGAAGAGACTGAAAGTTGTAACTCCATGCTAAATGCGGAGTCTCGAACATAGTTCTCATTTATAGTCCCTATCAAAACAGAAATATATTTTTGAATAATAAAACTGAGCTGAATAGAGTTGTGAAGTCTGTCATTGTTTCTTATTACCAAAAAAAAAAAAAAAAAAAAAAAAAAAAAAGGGGAAGAAATGTAGAAAAATGAATCAAAGAAGTAAAACAACTTAACGAATACAAAACGATATTTTGGTTTGTAATTTAACTCAAAATGTTAGCTTTATTCATTAGATAATGGGTATACATTAGAGCCACCGACTTACTTCCGTACTCATCTGTTTCTTTTTTTCCTTTTCATTCTGATACCAGTCATATATTGGGGTAAAATCACAAGCATCCAATTTCTGAATTATGTGGTTCTTCCCAAGCAACTTATGCCAATCATTCCAGAAATTGTTTCTGAATGTTTGTTTCTGCACATAATCTGTATCTTTCATCACTGCATACATTGTTGCAACCTGCACTTCAAAACTTTCAGAAACTAATTCATTAAGATAGTGGAATATACGAAGCAGGAAATATAAATCAGTGAGAGAGAGACCTCCTCTTGTTCAGGACTCAAGGTGACTGGCTTCCCACTATAAAGCATCTTAACCCCATGAGGCTTGTATGGAGGTGGGAAAATGACACCATTGTGCACTAAACTAGTCCATTTTTTCTGCCCATCATTAGAGCTTGGTGGAACTGTTGTAGACTTAGAATACTTTGAAAATTGAGAAGCTTTTTGGCCCTTCTTGATCTTTTTCTTGATCGAGGATGGGCCAACTTTTGTTAACTTTTGCTTTGTCACAGGTGATTTATTATCTGATGTAGCTTTCTTAATCCTCTGGGAAATTGGAATGAAGTCGTCATCATCTTCTCCCTTTGGTTCTTTTTTGGCTGATACCTGCATATTCTTTATAGATGTAGAAGAATCTGAAACTTTTGGCCTTTTAGCTGAGGACTTCTCAGAAATATTGGCCTTATCTAGAGGCCTCTTAGTAGAGATCACATAAGAAGTTTTGCCTTTATCTGTTGTGCTGGAACAATTCTTCTGAACTTTTGAAGCCACAGGCTTCCTTTCTTTAGAATCATAAGGCTGACTGCCTGAAGTTCCCACCTTCTTTGGTGTAATCCTTGATGATAAAGGTTTATCATCATCCGAATCTTCACAAGGTTTCCCCAGTCGGGCTTTTATCGGTTTTGCATCTTCAGAATCACTATTTTCTTCGGCAGGATGTTCAATAGAATTACTTTCCTCCTTAATTGTGGTAGACTTATTCTGTACTGGTAACTGTTTTAACTGGCCATCTAACTGATTTTGTTTAGATTTTGCGTTGGATCGTTTAAAAACTAAAGGTTTCTCGTCCTCATCATCACATAGATTCGGTTTAGTAGAAATCCGAACAGCCATTATCTGACAATCTGTATTCTGCTTGAGCTTGTCCGTATATCACCTAAATTTATGCAAAACATAAACTTATTTTCAAGATGGATACAATACCGCAACAATTACATTCAAACCCGAAAATCTGAGGCTAAATCATTATCTAGAGACAAGAAAAGGAGTATTCTTGTTGAAATAAACTCTTGCACATATAGTCAAAAATCTGAGGCATGATGCTAATTTTCGATTCTGTGCTTCTTTAATTTGTTTCACACTTCCTCTTACATTTTTAAAATCTTAAACATCTTGGCCCCATTTGTTTGGACGGAATGCTAGAGTAGAAATAGGAATTGTATCCCCTTTCCTAACTATCCTGGAATGGAACGATTTTAAATTTCCATCTTTTGAAAAGAAATGATAATTTATTGCCAAAGACAAGAACGCAAAAGAATTGTGGCTAAGGGTGCCACAGGGCCTAAAGGCCTACAACACAAACAAAAAACCACAGAAAGCTAACATATAGGAGGCTGCAGGAAGCTAAACAACAAAAGGCTAAGCTAACCACAAGCTACACAATTGCAGCATTCCAATCTAATAGAATGAAACTCAAGCTTGTGTCCTTAATTCAGAGGATGTAGATGCCCATAGCGATGTCCAAAACCTGATTTGATCTCATCCCCCTCCAAATACTCGAAAATTCTTCTATTCCTCTCTCCCCACACCACACAGAACAGCGCCATCACAGGAACAATAGCCCAGAATTACACCCCTCCTTCCTCCAAAGAAATTCATCCCTGACCCCAGAAAGTCATAGCAAGAATTATAATTGCCCTAGATCATCCCAGTCTCCTGACGTCTTTCCCACAAAAAGGAGACAATTGGGCAAGACATAAATAAGCGATCCAATGTTTCATTAGCACATTTACACAAAATACACCAGCTAGGAGAGAAATATAAACAAGGATTTTTTCTTTGAATCAAATAACAGTTTTACCTTGTGGGGTACTTTAGCCTTCCCAATTACACAAGGAGGAGGGAAGATAGGTGAGGAAGGATTAGCAATCAAGTGGGCAGAAAATGATTTGACCAAGAACACTCCAGAAGATTCCAACCTCCATAATCCGCGATTTTAAATTTCCATTCCAGCGTTTGGAACAGAATTGGAATCAACAAACAAAAAGGAATTGAAAAATACTATTTATCAAATTTTGACCGATGATTGGCTCCACTGCTCCAGATACTAAGAGAGAAAAAGTCGAGAGCGAATGACGACGTTGGTACAACAGCCGAGCAGCAAACAGAAAGAGATTAAGCATCAGAGACAGAGAGAGCGAATGAGAGACTGACAGTCTCGCACCACCGCCATCACTCTCTTAGTTCTACGCCTCACACCACCGCCATCACTCTATATCGACTGTTAGTCTCTCAGTCACTCTCTCTATCTCTAACGCTCGACCTTCTTCTCTCCGCCACTCGGCTATCGTACCAACGTCGTTATTCTCTCGAATTTTATTCTATCAGTCTATGGAGCGGTGGAGCCAATCATCTGTGGGCTTGCATCTAATTTAGAGGTTAGATCCAAAATCTCTGATCCAAAAATTAGGGTTTTGAAAATTAATTACTTTTTTATTTCAGTAATTTTGTGCTTTCTATCCTTTTTGAAGCGTTTCTGAAACCCTAATCCAAATATTAGGGCTTTTTATTTTATTTGCTGTTTTTTTCCACTAATTTCCAGTAATCTATGTTGGGGCCTCTAGTTTTGGGGATTTTGAAGCCTAAATTAAAATATTTCATCTTAGTATTGAAATTTGAAAATGTCTATTCTTGAAAAACAACGGACAATATTTGACAAGTAGTATTTTTCAATTTCTTTCCATTTGTTGATTCCAATTTTCTATGGATGATTATCTAGTCCCGGAAGGAAGTAATTTTGGAAGACCACCCAGTTGAGGCGGTGTTTGGGCTTGAGGTTGGGACTGAGTTGGTGTTTAGACTCGAGGTTGGGGAATTGGTATAATAGGTGATGGTGATGATGTGGATGCGGAAGAAGAACATGCTTCATTACTACAAGGCAAGTGTTCAAATTGGTCCATCTCTCCTTTAATAAAAACAGAAACTAACCAATAAAAACAGACCTAGCATGCAACATAACCTATTTCACAAAAAGAAACATAAACATAATTAATACAGCAGCATAACAACAGAATAGCAGCAGCAGAAACAGAACCTAGTAGTTTCACATAACCTAATTTCATAAAATAAAAATTAATTTAGCAAAACAGAACCACCAAGGACAACCAAATAATCACAACAGTATAATTTAACAGAAGAACCTAATTGGTAGCAGCCCTAATTAGTTTAATGAAACCAACATTTCATAATTTCTTTGTCAATTTCAAATAATCATCACAGCACAACATAACCTAATTGGTAGCAGCCCTAATTCGACAACCCTAAACCCTTAACAGAAAAAATATATCATCACATCAACCTCAACCACCAAATCGACAAGCCTAATTTAAAAGAAAAAAACATAAGTTTAATTTTGAATAAACCTTAAATTCAAAGGAAGATGATGCTCTCACCTTTAACTGATATGAGAGAGAAACCCACAGAAGAAATCGCAGGAGAGGAATAGATTTTGTCGGCGATCATTAACTGAGACTGAGAAACATAGAAAAATCGAGATAAGAAGAGAGAGCAAAGAGAGAGTTAGCGGAGCAAAGAACCGACGGGGAAAAAAAGAACAGATAAGAGAGAGAGAGAGAGAGAGAGAGAGAGAGAGAGAGAGAAGCTGACCTGCGTGCAGGGCTGGAGTCGGCGCGGTGGCTTATCGACTGATAGTGAGATCGAAGTATAGAAGAGAGAGAGAAGGGGGGGGTGGGTTTGGCCGGAGAAGAGAGAACCTGAGAGTAAGAGAGAGGAATGAAAACCTAACCTAACTCGCGCATTCAGACCAGGAAAAAGAAAGGAAGGAGGAAGAAAAAAAAAAAAACCTAACTCGCGCATAGGGCTTATTTGGGTGTAATCTTGTGCTTCCCGGCCTATTGTAATCTCTACAAACATCGAATTAAAAACTGTCACATGCATTAAATATAGGGATATTTAGTCATATACCCATTCTTAGCATAAAAAATACTAGCCTCTCTGCACGCGCTTCCGCGCCTGCAAGAGGCTTTTTAAAAAAAAATTAAATTTATTTTAGAATTAAAAAAGATAATGGATAGTTGTGTTCCATAAAAATAGGATCCATTATCTGAATTTTCTTTTTTTTTTAATTTTTTAATACGAAAAATTTTGAATTTACCATATTATCCTCATTTAATTAATAATTTTAATTTGTAATGTTTGCATTAACCAATGGCATTTTTTGGTATTTTGAATGTTTCACCATTCTCTGCCTTTTGCTTTATATATATAGATAATAAACTTTACACAATTTAATTTCTATAAACAAACTCCCAAAAAATAATAACTGGCTCTATTTAATTTAATTTTGATTATTCAATTACTTTGATGCCTTATTGAAAATTTTGGGTTTTTTTATAAGCTTTTGGGGTTAGGTTTGTTTTAAAAAAATCGATGACAGTTTTGTAATTTAAAAGAAGTTAAAAGCCTCTTTGTTATATTGTAAATGGACTTTGGGTGTGTTTCTAAAATCCATGTGATATTTTTATAATTTGGGTCCATATATTAGGTATAATAGTGAATCTCCCTTAAATATAACTAGTCTCTCGACACGCACTTCTACACCTGCGAGAGGCTTTTTTATAAAAAAATGTAAATTTATTTTAGAATTAAAAAAGATAATGGGTAGTTATGTTCCATAAAAATAAAATTCATTATCCGATTTTTCTTTTAATATTAACTTTTTTTTTAATATGAAAAAGTTTGAATTTACCATATTATTATCATTTAATTAATCATTTCAATTCTTAATGTTTGCATTAACCAATGACATTTTTTGATATTTTGAATGTTTTACCATTCTCTGCCTTTTGTTTTATATATATATATATAGAATTACACTTTGGATCTGGATCCTCTGCTTTCATTTTCTCTATCATGATCTGCTTAACTTTTGTTATCCATATGCCACCTCATTTAAATTTAATCCAAGAGAGTTAAAAGTTGAAACATCATCCTAAAAACAAAAGCCCAATTTACTCCTAATTTATTAAATAAATAAAAAATATTATAAATTTTAAAAAATAATAATTTTAAAAAATTTAAATTTAAAAAAAAAAAAACCTTAACACCCAAACGGGATAGTTAACCTTCGAAGTTTTTTTTTTTTTTTTCCTCCTTCCTACTTCACGTTATGTCCTCTTCGCTTTTTTGCCTTATTCCTTATAATCTTGTTTTTTCTGTGTCGATGATATGGGGGAATAAACCCCAAAGAACAACTAAGCTTTATCCAAGGGGATCTGACAAGCCATGAGAGGCCCTAGCAAGTCATCAACCTACACATCACTAGCCACAATGGGGCATTTTCAAAAAATCAAATGCCCAAATTCAAATTATAACTCCATCTTGCAAAACAGACAGCAAGGTAATTCTTCTCCTTGGGGATATGTTGAATATGATAGTTCTCAAATTGTCTTAAAAGAGTACAGCAGTATTGCAGCAAACCAGCAAGAGAATGGAAATAATAGGCGATACTTTGTTGGATAAGTTGAACACCAAGAGCTGAGTCCATTTCAACGATGAGCCTATTAACACCTTTATTGAAAGCAATTTTAAGACCAAAAATAGAACCATAACCAACTTCAAGAATTTGGCCCTTCCCCAAATTCACAACAAATCCCTTAATCCAATCCCCAAAGCAGTCCCAAAGAACACCCAACACCAATATTCCCAGATGCAGATTTACAAGATTCATCCACATTCAGTTTAAACCCTTTAGTACCAGGAAAATCCCACGCCAAGAGAATTTGCACTTTCTCTCTAGCTATATTACCACCACAAGAAGCCCTACTCCATTTAGACAAAGCAAATAAGATAATTTGCCTTGGATTAAAAAGGGTGCAGCCTCCTCAACATTAAAAATAGAGTGATTTCTCCATTTCCATAAATATTGTGGGAGCCAAATTATAGCAAAACCCTATGTCAAATACTTCCTTTCATTTGCGGATTATTCCTTTAAAACTCTAGCCTCCGAGGCCCCTATAAATAGATGGCTACGCACAAGTGTTGCGGGACGTCTAAAATCCTATCTGAAACTTTGCAGAAATTCCCTCTCACAAACCCTAGCCACCATAATTCTCTATCTCTCACACACGGCTCCGGCCACCCAGTTTACACCTTACACATATTTTCGTACCCTAATTAGCTATTGTTTTCTCTACGAATCAATTGAACTAATTTAGGCATCAGAGGGCTTTTGCCCAACACCCCCCGAGTGTGGTCCTCTTATTTGATCTATTTTGCAGGGAGAAAGAGGCGATGAAGAAAAAAGAGAAATCAATCAATCGAATATTCTTGTGGGAAGAAATCGCTCCCACCAATACCAACAAGTAAACACAAACACATACCACCAAGAGGTACTTCCAGACCATCTAGCCTTGGAAATGATATTATTCTTTAACAAAGGTTGAAAGTCAGAGGAATATTTTCTCTGGAATCACACTTATCAGATAGTGGATATGGGAAGAGAAGTTGTTGTTTTTTCTTTTGATAGGGAAAAGACAAAGGATTATGATTATAGAGGTTTGGGGAAAAGAAAGGTAATATTGTGGGTGTTGAGGCCCAAAAATCCAAGGGTTGGGCCTGGTTTATTCTTGGCCCAGCACAAATAATTGATCCCAAAATGAGCCCAATTGGGGCATAAGAGAATTTGCAGGACGCACCCGTGCAGTGGCGGACGGACGTTGGGACAAGAGGGGTCACACGACCCCTTGGAATGCATGAAATCTAGCCGTGGACTCCACCAGCGACCCCTTGGCCGTTAGCTGAGAGACCCCTTGTGTGCAAGGTGCTCGATGAAAGTCCCCTGTGGGCTTGCCTTGCGCTGCTCTCTAAACTTTTTCCAGACGCAGCTGCTCGGATCTGGTAGCACCACGACTTGAATTTTTTTTGGGTTGCAGAGGCAGCGAAGAAGATGATGTCGGTGATTTGCCTAACTTATGCCTCATTTTAGTTTAAACTCACCGTTTCACTAGTTCTAGGTTTTTTAAAAAAGTCTGGGCCATGTATAAGTCTGGCCCAAATGTTTATTAATAACCTGTAGATCTTTTTAAAAGGTTTGGCCCAAATGTTTTTTAATTAAACCTTTTAGTCTATACCCAGTGACATATTTAACTAATATATTAGTACAATAGCAATTTATAAAAATTAATAAATATATTATTTTAATTTCCGTATACGTACTCATATTCTAATTTTTGGAGAATTAAATAAATGTTCTATCTTTATCCTTTTTAGTGTTTTTTTTTTAATTAAAAAAATTTCAACACTTTTACTTTTTGACCACTTAGATCGAGAATCCTAGATCCACCACTGGTTGGGTTGTAATCAGGAGGTTTTGTCTTTTGTTGGATATAAGCACCATCTTTCATGGTTGATTTCTACTGTGGTTCCTCTAAAGACTTCCATCCTCATTATTCTGGTTATCCAATGTCAAGTAGTATTGCTGGAAGTCTGAAACCTTCCAACTCTTAGACAGATCTCAGTGGGGATCATGATAGTCACTTATATAGTCTAAATTAAGGTCGTTGGTGCTACGACTATGAGCTAAATGCAGCAATTCCTCCCATGGCGCACCTCCAGTGCATTCATAGTTTCAGAGCAAAAAGCCATGGGATGTAATTGGACAAATTTGGTGGTGTGGTGTATTAGAGTGTATCAGGGGTATTTTGGTAGTTAAATAGGGTGTACTTAATTAATTCTACATTTTTATTTAAATATTAGAGTATACTTAGATCATAATGTGTACTCATATAATTTTAGGGTTCGTTTACCAACACTGTAAAAATATAATATTAGAAATATTAAAGTGGGGGAAGTGAATAAGAAGAAACATGTTATATTATATGTAGTTTTTTTTATTTTTTTATTTTGAAAAAGAAAATGAGAGGTATTGTTTTTTGTTTTTTTATTTATAATTTTCTTTTTCAAAGTTGGGGGTTGGGTTTGTTTCATTTAAAAAAAAAATTAAAAGATAATTGTAGTCTCTATACATTATAATTTTATTCTTTATAAAAAAAATGATATTCTCTTTTAGATAAGACATAAACCAAAGTGCCTAAAATTATTAAAAAATAAATAATTTATGAAACTATAATGCAAAGTTTTTAAAAGAGGACTCGTCATGTACAATTGAAATTTAGATGGGAACTATTTTTCTGTTTTTCTAGTGTTGTTTTTTTAAAAAAAAATTTCGAAGTTTTTACACTGTGACCCCTTGGCCCGAGAATCCTGGATCCGCCACTGCACCCGTGCAAGTCATGGACCACGCATCACGCCAAGCAAACATGCGCGCCTGCCAAGCAAAAAAGACCAAAACGCACCGAATCTATAAATTTACACTTACCAACCTATCCCATGCTACTTGGCCCGATCATAGCTTATTGCGGCACGATAAAACTCAAGCACAAGCATGCTAGATAAACACGCAATGCCATGTGAATAACCGTTATTCTAATGCCAAGTCGTGCTACAGGCTTAAGTGAGCCCAAGCCACGTAATTACCCCGAGCTTGCTGAGAAGGTTGTGGCATGGACGGGAACAAGCACTCACAGGGCCCATTGAGGGTTCAAGGAATGAAAGTTTTAGGCCACTTCAGAGCATTAAAACTCAAGACCATTCCTCGGGCCCAAACACATGGGTTAGCATGAGAGAGGGAAGAAAGTGATCCAATGCCTTAGGAGAACATCTAGTAGTCTGCTGCAACACTTAGACAAACCCACATCAGTAAAATGCCCAAAATAAAACAAACAGACTATTTCCAGTAGCTTGACGAAAACCCATTGGACGCTGGAAATAGAATACCAATAACCCAATACTGTAAACAAAGCCCAGCCCAGCGCCTTGTAAAAATCTAGCATTGTATTCCACCCTTGTCAAAACTCCAAAATAGTCAAGGAGAAGCCATGGCAGGAACCAAAGGGAATCCATATGTGTAAGAGGAGTACCCATTGGACAAACGACTCTACCCATTCTCTTTTCCTCTGTGAGCTCTGTTTTGAAAACCAAGGAAGAAAACATGTGGCACCTCACCCCCACGGGGAGGTCCAGCCACACAAGAACCTTGGAACCCCAAAAGAGCCTGTGACTCATGCACTTTGGTTAAATAAATTTCACCAAAAATGGTGAATGGAAAGAAGCAAAGGAAAAGTGGGAATGGATGATCGATAGAATTAGGGTTCTAAGTGCCTATTAAAGGGAGCTTCCTCTACCCAGCAAAAACCATGATCCAGAGAGTGACCAAGTTTTTTCAATCAACTGGAAATTTACTCAAGACACCTCATCTTCTGCTTCCATTGTTCTCTCCCCTCCTGAGATAGAAACCTTTCTAATTTGCCTTTCCTCCATTTTTTTTTTTTAACTTTTTCTCTTTATAAGAAGTTCATGCTTTTCTCTCTCTCAAATTGCTAAACTTATGAAAGCTTAGCTCTAATGCCACAAGCTCCTCAAGCCAAGTCACTTATCAATTTGTTACGTTCATTTGGTTATTGGTGAAAAGAACCTAAAAGTGTTTTCTAAAGTTTTAGCAAACTTTTCAAAACTCTTTTGGGAGCCTGGTTATTGAACTCAGGCACTGGGGGAATTTTGTTTGTCTTCCTCTTACAATAGCCCAAGCCCATTCGTTAGGCTGCTGGAACAAAAAGACCTCTACAGTAGGGCAGAGACATGAAGCAAAAAAAAAGCCATAACATAAGGAAGAAGGCAAAAAAGAAAAGAGACCATAACATGAAGTAAGAAGAAGAGGAAAAAAAGAAGACTTTGGACGTTAACTATCCCATTAGTTGGGTGTCAACTTTTAAATCCCTTAAATTAAATTTTAATGAGGTGACGTGTAGAGAATAAAAGTCAAGCAGATCGTTACAAAGAAAATCATAGCAGAGGATTTGGATCCATATAAGAGATCTCTAACATACAACTTTGTATGCAATTTTTTTTTCCAGCTGCATGCATCTTTTTTTTTTTTTTTTCAAGCTTCAGCCTTAAACCACTCAACCCTCTCTCTCTCTCTCTCTCTCAAATTCTCAAATTTTGTTTTTCCTATATTTTGTATATTATCATTTTTTCTATTGGTTATCGATAATTAGTAATTTGGTGATCACAAGACTTTGATTATATAGTTTGATTCTTTTTTATAATTTTTCGTTGAAAACTTTATTTTATGAGGCTCTCTTGTTGTTTTGGCACAAAGCCTCTAAAATCTTGGAGCCTGCACAATATATAATTGGGGTTATCTGCAACTATTATTAGAGTTAATTGATGAAAATGTAACTAATGGAGTTTAAAAAGACTGAATTGAATACACTTAAAACTGAATAGACTTCTATAAAATTGTGATTGAATAGACTTCTATAAAATCGTGATTGAATACACCTAAACTTTTTCACTTCTTTAAAATCTTTAAAATCTAAATTGAATACACCCCCTATGTCTATAGTTTATTAAAGAGAGAGGTATTCAAACTCAAGTGTAGAGTGGAGAACACATCTGTCATAGCCAACTTAACTAAACTCATGTCAGCAAGACTACAACATTAAAATGAGTTACGCTTTCCATCCACAAATCAATTGAGTTGAGTTGTTATTGTGTGAAACCGGAAAAAGGATTTCCGTGTGCTCCTTTTTCCTTTTGGCGGTTAGCATTTGCCATGTGAGCCTACGATCCATGCGAACCCAACGCGTTCTAAAAGCAAAGCAGATCCCATCCCTCCAATTTACAATATAAATACAACGTCACAACCAAGCCAAGCCAAGCCAAGCCAAGCCAAGTTAAGCTGCTTTCAAAATTCCTCAACCAATTCCAATCCCTAATTTTACATCCGAGTGTTGCAGTTGCAGTTGCCTCTCTCTCTGGCGGCACCACCACCGTGAGGAGCAGCATAAAGAAGAGGAAGTGGTGATTTTATTATTATTCTTCTTATTACGTGGATGTTGAATGTGTGACGGCATATACAAGTTACTCTCACTCTCACTGCCTAATTCCTTCCAAGTATCCATCCATCCATTCATTCCTTCCTTCTTTCTCTTCTTCTCCCCTTGATAAAACATCATCGTATCGTAATATTAGAGACATCATTGCCTAATTTCAACTTTCAGTTGCATTTTTTTTTCTCAGAATATTTGACAAGAGAAGATGTAACTCTTACTAAAATTAAGTACATATAATTATGCTTTTTTCATGAGTTTACTGTTGGTTATTGTTGGGGTCTTTTTTGTCCGAAGGCTCATTCGGGCTTCGTTGCCCCTTTTCTAAGTTAGCGAGAACTAGGCCCAAAGTATCCCAAGGGAGAAGCAAGTCCCAGGGGAGTACTTTGTTCTTCTTCCATCGACTGCGTGCTTTGTGCGGATGTTTCCAGCAACTTGACGAAGAGTTGAAGATGGTACATTGATGTTGCACATGCTTGGCATGAAAGTTTGCTTGGTGAATAAAGATACTACTAGGCTTGGCATGAGAGCTTGGAGTGTAAGAGCTAAAGACCCACAAGTTTAGCAAATGAGAATGCATGTGCTTGGCTTGGTGTTAGATATGCTTGAGTTTGGGTGTTGACAATCGGTTGTTTGTGGCTATGGCTATGAGGATTTAAGAGTTTCAAGAGGATGAGGATGAGGATGGAAGAAAAAGATTGAGGTTTGAAGGCTATGGTGTTTATAGCTTTGAAGGAAGGATAAGCTTGGAGTTATGCTTGGTGAGGCTTTATGGAGAAGATGATGGATTTCAAGGGTGAGAAAGTAGAAGTAGAAGACATGGTTGTGATGGCTGAGGAATGACTGTGAAGGCTACTGGAATGCTTGCAGTAGCTAAGGAAATATAAGTTCTCATGATTGTTGAGAAGCTTGCAGCAACCAAGAGGGGTTGGTTTTGGCTGAGAAATGCCTCCTAATTTATAGACGGTGAGGGTTTTCCTTTATTTCCAATAGGTAAATGGAGGTGCTGGAACCAGCTTATTTTCAATGTTTAAAATGGAGCATTGAGGCATGCTATTTTCCAGTAGGTGAAGCTAGGTACCATAAACTGATTATTTCCTATGGGTAAAAGGAAGCGCTGAAAACGGCTTGTTTCCAGCGGGTAATAGAGAGTGTTGAAAAAGGCTTGTTTCCAAGGGTAAAGGTAGGCATTTGGAAAATGACTATTTTCTATGCGTAAAAGGAAGTGCTTGAAAATTATTTCATTTGCTCACCCATATGGAGAACTCCAAGTAATGGGCTTGGACTTTGGTGCTCCCAAGTAGCTAGCCCAAAGTCTCCATTACCCAAGAGCTTCCATCAGCCTTGTGGATCTCCGTAATCTTCCACACCACAATCCCTCGTGCAAGCCCCGTAAACCACATGACTTGGGTTCATGTGAGCTTGGTAGGTGATTGGCATAGGAAAAATGTATTATTGATTTGGCATGGCATGTACACTATTTATATATTTATTTAATAAATTAATTCCCAAAATACAGCTTGAACTAGGGAGACTTTGGAAAAACCCAAAGGAGAGAGAAATTTTTTAAAAGAAGCCAAAATGGACAAAATTGCCCTTATTTATTTTTGGATTTCCTAAGGCATCCTTTACATTTGCATGTCTTTGATTTGAAAGTTAAGAGGTTTTTCTGTCTTTTTTTAAAAAGCTTTGGCTTTTTCCAAAAGTGAAAGTTTTTTTGTGGCTAAAACCTAAATTTACTCTTGAACTAACGCATGACCAACATTATATGTTATATTGGGCTTTTAATGTCTTTGGACTTCCTGTGACTTTTTTGGGCCTCAACAGTTATTTTAAAACTAATAAAGCATACACTTGTTCGTTGACTTTTTCCAAGTTTTTTGTTTTTTCTGTTCGATTACCTTTTAAAAATGGCATGATCGCAGGTTTTATGAACTCCACAAGATCATCCTGGTGAACGTTTTGTCAATACTTATCAAATTATGGCAGATGGCTTATCCACCTTTTGGGGTCCTGTCACATCCAAAGATTGGTGTGAGCAAAATTATGTCTACTCTTCTTACATTGCCGAGTTCTTCGACACTATATCCAATATCCCAGGCATCTTGTTGGCACTCATTAGCCTTATCAATGCTTTGAGGCAACGTTTTGATAAGAGATTTAGCGTTCTTCACATCTCCAATATGATACTTGCTATTAGGAGCATGCTTTACCATGCCACTTTGCAAGGTCTGTAAGTATTCCTTTTCTACTGCTTCTTTTTTATTCTTTTTATTTCTATTTTTCCATAAACAACAGCTGCTTTAGTGTTCTTACTCAACGTCCTCTCTCTGATCTCAATGCTGGCAGACCTTTTATTGATGGATTCACTGGGAAATAGATGAATCACAACCTTTTATCTTGTTTTGTATTGTAATGCATGTGCACATGTGACATGCTTATGATGGTTATTTTAGTTCTCTTCATAAAAAAAATGAATGGGTCCTTATGTTATTTCCTCGACCTCAAATTCCTTTACGAAAGGTACACTTACAGTTCTTTTACTGTCTGAATTGAAAAGAAGTAAAGTAATATGAAAAATGGGATATTCCAATTTGGCTTGCCAAGTAGTGTTGTCATTTATCTAGTGGGATATACTATCTGAGCTTGATTAGTAATTGGATCGTGGTTTGATCTCTTGATGGGCCAAGGCAGTGTAGGTATAGCTGAGGCATGGCAGCAATGTGGTTAGGATAGGGTGGTAATGTGGTGGTTGAGGTTGCAAAGGTTGTGCCTTGATATTAATTTAGGCTGCTTGTTGTTTGCAGTGATGCATTTCTGGCATTGTTTTGATATGGTATGAAGATGTCTACACTAGTTCCTTTAAAGCTTGCATATGTGTAGGTATATTGTGGATCACTGATGGCAGGGGTCACTTATGAGCGGTCCACTTATGTGCCAGCCAACACAATGCTTATATGCTATCTTTTTCAGTTGCAATTAAGCAGCTGCAGTAAATGAAATATGATGTAATTTTGAGTTCTTAAGATGTGTCGGGTATATTTGTGTGAATGACAATATGAGATGGTCTAGAATAAAGGCTTGAGAGCATCAGAGGGGCATGGTAGCTGTGTATGTGATTGTTGTGAAAAAAAATAAAAAAATTCAAAAGCTTCGAACTGATAATTTGGCCTTGTATAGAAAATCAGCAAACCTTTGATGAGACACTGGTGAATTGCGATAAAGTTCTTGATGATAATATTTGATATTGTTCTGCAAATGTGTTGTCTTTTTGCCTATAGACATTGTTTTCTCTTACTAGCACAACCACTTCTTTCTTTCTTTCTTACTAGCTTTTTTTTTTTTTTTTTTTTCCCTTTTCTCCTTTTCTATTTTATTCAAAGGAATTGTTATATGGGAGGGGCAAATATATGCATAAACCACTTTCATAATGTAATGTTAGAGTATGAAAAAGATCTTTGAAGCAAACGATGATGTTTGATTCCACACTACGAAAAGATTTCATAAGGCCTGAAACTTGCAAAGTTGTATCTGGGCACCATATCCTTAGGGATTCTTTGTTGGCTTTTGGATCGCGTCTTGTGCAGGGAAGTCTGTGGATGGTACTTTAACCCACAAGGTCATGCTTTGTGGCACGTCTTTATGGGGTTTAATTCTTATTTTGCAAACACATTTTTAATGTTCTGTCGTGCTGAGAAATTGGGATGGAATCCAGCAATAGTCAACTTCATGGGGTTCTTCCCTTATGTGAAGATTCAAAAACCAAAGACTCAGTGAATGAAGAAGTTGGTGCCTCGCACTCATGTTGTGTTGAGGTGTATGGTTTTGGCAGGTCAGCAATAGTAGTCACAATTCTTTCGTCCGCTTTGTGGTTAATGGATGTAAATGATTTTATATTGGCATGTTGGATATGTCTAAACCAGTGTTTTTGTCAAGCATGAGAATGTGAAAGAACATGTGCTTTGGTCACAACACAATGTATAATATAGTATTTTTCACTATGGATTCTGTTTGCAGGTATGTAAGAACCCAAAACAAAATATCTAAAAAGAAAGAAAATATCTAAAAAGTAAAGAAAATATCTTTTAGCGAAAAGACCAAATTGCCCTTGCATTTTTTTAATGGGGAAAATTTGACTTTTTGATCGAGAAAGAATTTGGGAATTCCGCTGGCGCCATTGTGTAGAGCACGGCGAAAGGAGTCCGTAGACACGGAGTGGGCCCGAATCGGAGTTGTAACGAAAAAGTTATGGTCAAAAGAGTCTCAGTGGCATAACCGTAAATATTTCGAAGTTGCATCTATATAAACCCAGACTCTGCGCGAAACGGGCCACCGACTTCCAGAGGGTGCTGGCGCCGCCTCCGAGCTCCAATGGCCAAGGGACCGGTGGCGTTGGAACCGCCATCGAGTTCCCTACCTTTTCCAACCAACATCAACCCCGGGCCCGCCCTGAGATGGCCGGAAAATCGTGTTTTCCGACGGAGGTTCGTTCGAAGCTACCCGAACTTCCAGCTTGAAATTCTTCCTCGTTTCTCCACCAAATTGATCGAGTAAGGTATAGTTTTTGAGCTATTTTTCGTGCTCTAGCTGTTGGGTATATGGGCTTCGATCGATTTTAGCTCTAAGGGGTTCGATTTTGAACTTGAAAATTCGGCCGAATTTCGGCCCTTCGAAACTACTGTTTCCGGTCACTTTTTGGGGGTTGTCCAAGAACAAAAGTGACTCCAAATCGGTTGTTTTACCTAGGATAGGAGTTTGGAGTCTCGGTTCCACGATTTTTCGGCACACCCGAATCGCTTTGGACACCCGATCTGCCCCGCGCGTGTGGCGGCGCGTGGGCCAGGGTGGTGGCACGGTTGTGGCCAGTTTTGAGGTCCTCGTGTCGTCACGAGCGCGTGAGATTTCGCGGATCCCGATTCGGAGTCCGTTTGAGCCCCGAACGGATTTTCCATATCGCGCGGTCCGTGGGTGCAGTGTCGTGTGATCGTTGGATCGCGTTGAATTTTGGATATGTCTGTCTACGTGATTTCAGGATCGCGTAGGATTCGACGGATCGCGAATCGGAGTCCTGGATACTCCGGAATCGCGAACCCTGGGGCTAGGGTTAGGGTTTTAAGCGATAACGCAATTTTGGCCAATCCGACCGTCCGATTCGGACCAATTTTGCAGCACTTGGTTCCCGCCCTATGAGAAACTTTTCGGGAAGCTCAGATTGGCCATCGGAGACCGTGGACCCACAGGGTCCCGAATCGGCCTATCGAGCAACTCATCGCTTATCGAGGTTCTGGGTCTCTTGAGGCCGGCCTAACTATTTAAAAAGCTGAGGCGGGGATAGGAATAACTGGAATAAGTGTTTGTATTTCTAGGAGCCGGGGGCAGGGTGTTTAGTTGAATTTCGTTTTATTCAGCAGTTTATTAATTTAATCTTTTGGGATAATCAGGCACCAGGAGCTCGGCAGAAGTGTAAAAGAGACCTTCGAGGGGTCGAAGTAGCTCGGACCATCTGTGAGTGGACATTCTTTCGTAAATCAGATTTTATGGTTGATTTGATTCGATTTTATATAAATAAGTTTATAAGTGATTTTACTTTGATTTATATAAGAGAGTTTTGATAAATGAGTTTTTTCGAGTAAATTTCCTTATTTCACCTTGAGTAAGTTTTATTATGGTTCCGAACACGATTATTACAGTAATAGTTCTATAAGTCGGTGCTGCTTATTTACCAGTTAGAAAAACAGAGTTTGAGTTTCGAATCAGTTGAGACCGCAACACGACTTGAGTTTTACAGTTATTATTCAGATATTTCTTTTTAAAGGAATTTATTTTAAAACCATCTCGTACCCATTTTCTTTGGTGATTACCCAGAGTTGGACCGATCTCTACGGACATCCAGTCTGATTATAGTTCAGTCAGTGCATTTGACTTTGCCTCACGAGTTTCGGGGACGCTCGAACCGTGAGTGCCAGGATTTGCGGCTCGGCAGACTTGGTGTCCCGAGACCTGCCAGGATTGCGGCTCGGCTGACTCTGTGTCCCCGAGACCTGCCAGGATTGCGGATCAGGCTGACTACGGTCCCCTGCATCCTGCCAGAGCGACTCGAGCTGACTTGGTGTCACCGAGGAATCTGCCGGCGGGACAGGCTGATCATAGTCCCCTGATTTCGCCAGTTTGCGGCTCGGGTAGCCTGTGTGACGCCCGAGACCTGCCAGGGAATTGACGGAAATGACAGGGGTACGAACTGGTAGTATTTTCAAAAGATTTTGAGTTTCTTTTATTTAATTATGATTTTCGGCTATTTTAAATCAGCTTTTCTGATTTTTCAAGCATAGATACTTTTATCTTTGTTCAGTATGCAAGGTTTGAGCATAGAACTTTTTATACACGTTTAATTTCAGCACTTTTATGAGAGCTTTGATTTCAGTG
This sequence comes from Prunus dulcis, assembly GCF_902201215.1. Classification (NCBI taxonomy): domain Eukaryota; kingdom Viridiplantae; phylum Streptophyta; class Magnoliopsida; order Rosales; family Rosaceae; genus Prunus; species Prunus dulcis. The sequence continues at coordinate 222,365 of NC_047657.1, read as the reverse complement.
GTTTAGTATGAAACTTTAGAGCTTGAATATGACTGAGATAGAATGCCTTGAGTTGAATATACTTGGCGTAGAAAGCCATAGAGGTACGCGGGATCCACCACCGGGCTAGTAAGAGCTTCCGCACCACCAAGTAAGGTGAAAAATTTTGGGATTGGTCAAAATACAGAGGAGACTCTGCCGAATTTTCGGCAGAAGTCTAAGGAAATTTAAAGAGAAGTTGAAGTAAGAAGGGTAAAAAGGTCAATTGTGCCCGACATTCGCCAGACGTTGGACACGCACAGGACTTGGCTCGAATTCCAAAGTGAAAATTGGGTCGGGTCCTGTCAAGGTATGTATAAGTTCTGAAAGGTGGATGTTTATTCACCCCTAACCTTTTTTTATAAGTTAGGGCTTGGGTTGTGATTGATTACAATAATGACGATTGATTTTATTCCTGGTTTTTTGGTTCATGATGAAATGTAATGGAGATGTTAGGAGATGAAATCACGATCACATACACTATTAACATATATATATTTTTTAAAACACAATCCATAAGGCGGAAGGGTTTTCTACACATACACTATTAAGATATCATGATGTTTAAACATGAAATTATTGATCTATAAATAAAGGCACTTTTTCATTGGACTAGACTTTGTTGGCAACAGAAAACCTTATATTCGAATCCAGATGATTGATACTGCTCTAGCCATGCTCAAAGGATGATTTTTTTGCACTAAAACAGTCCAACTTATCTAAGGCGGAAGCTGCACATGTGATGTTTACATAACCATTGTCAATGACCAATAGAAACAAAGAGAAAATAGGAGTTTCATTTCTCTAGAGAAAACCACAAAAAAAAAAAAATAATAATAATAATAATACTGACTTTTTTTTATTTATTTAATTTTTAACAAGGTGGTAAAAAAAAATTATAAAAAGATTAGCTTGTTGTAAATTAAAACAAAAAAATCAATATATTTAATAAGGGTAAATTTGGAAAATAAAAAGTAGTTTGTATGATATATTAATGACATTGTTTTTTTTTTAAAATTAAAAGCGATAATAATTTTTTTTGACATTGTTTTAAGTGTAAGGAAATTAACACATGTCATAAGAAGAAGGAAAAAAAATCTAAAAGAGAAGGTTGCTACCATTCTCATTTATTTAATCACTATTGGACATCACGTAATGGCTATTTAATCCGCATTATAAATTTTTTTTTTTTAAAAAAAGGCTATTTAATTAATGAATCCAACGGCTAAAATTGATGAGATGAGCATTTGTAAGTGTGAGTGAAGTTGTTTGACAGGGCAGGAGCACTGGCCGTGGCGTGGGGTATGGTGATAACACACGTGCAGTTCTGGGGCAAGTTGGCATGTGTGATCTACTCAGAATCTCATCGTCTCATCTCATGATCCTCATTCCCGCACCCAACTCTTCTTTTTTATTTCACTTTATTATAATTATAATTTATATACCACTTCTTCCCACTATAATCTTCTTTGCTTCTCTCTGTCTGTGTCTCTGTGTGCTTGCTTCTAGTCCTAAATACACATAGAATCTTTTCATCTTAATGGTATATGCTACTGCTTTTCATCAAACAAATCTGTCTCAAATTCTCTCATCTGGGTCTTCTTCAAAACTTTTGCATTTTTCTCAATCATTTGTCAATAATATGGAATCTCCTTTAGATTTGAGCCGTTGAAGAAGTGCATCTTCAAACCACACTTCCCCTCTCTCATTTCATTTCTCACTGGATTCCGTTCATTGAGATCTTATTTTCAAGACAAGACTCTCAAATTTATGTAATTAATTTCATTTTTGTAGCCTGTAGTAGGGGATTTGAGGTGATGTCTTATAATCATGTATATCCGAGATGTTGCTTAAACTCTTCAGACTCTTCTAGTAAGTCAAAAGAAAGTCCTTCAGGTCAATTCAAGCTTTACCAGTTCTTCGTGTTCTGTGTACCAATCTTCTTCACTTTCATCCTCCTCTTCGTCTTCTACTTGTTCTATCTTCGCCCTCGACGGGTCAATTGGTCATCTCTTAGAATGACAACTTCTCCACAGATTAACAATGACATTGCCACTGTGAGAATTATTTATTTTCTCTGTGCATCTGTTTGCATTTTGGGCTCATATCATTTTTTTATGTTAAAATGGTTTACCTGCAGGTTGAATTGGGCTTGAAAAAAGAACTGAGAGAGATGCTACCCATTATTGTATATAAGGAGAGCTTCTCCGTCAGAGATACACAGTGAGTGGGCCTTTCCTTCTTTTCTGTCAATTTTGCCTCTGTGTTTGATATTTTTAAGTTAATCATGATGCTTTTGTTTTCTGTAATTGGGATGCAATGACTGCTTAAGTGTATTAGCTTTATTTTTGTTTCAAACGTTCTATGTCAGTGATCAATCTGGGTTTCTTTCTATTTATTGGCCACAAAAACAACAAAAACAAAAACAAAAATTAATACTTCCATGTATAATAAGGATTGGGTTTCTTTCTATTTAGTGGGATCACCAATCCTTTGTATGTTGTGGCCAGAAGATGTATATCACTTTTCTTCTAGATAATCTCGTTTTGTTCCACACAGAGAGACCAGGAGTAAGACAGGATGACCATCCAACCTAATACAAGTTTGATACTTTTGAAATAAATTTAAGTTTTAATAGTTTGCAGAAAGAGCTGTAAAGTCATGCCCAATGTAATTTAACACCTCTAAAATCACATTTGTTGTTATCATTTTATTATTTTATGTTAAAATAACAGAGAGACCTCAAACCATTTGAGTTCTGTTGGGACAAATGGTTCGAATCTAGTAATCAAGTAACAAAGATGTCACCCGGGTTGGTGGTAAAACTTCATTGGCACACCTGAGGCTTTAGGTTATCAGCAAGTCAACTTATATCAACAGATAAATATCATGAATATTTGTCTGTTTCCTTCCTTGTTCATAAATTAGACTTGTGGTACAATGAGTGCCTAGGGATTTCATAATTGCTTAGCATTAAAGTATAAAAAAAAATTTCAAAGAAATTGGTTACTTTCTGCAAATGCTAGGAAAGAATATTCAAACAAACATGACTATTGATGACAGGATGAGATACAAAAAGTTGGATAAATAAATTATTGGAGCTATTATTAAAAAAATTGTCAAAAGAATCAATTCATGCCATGAAATCTGAGTGATTGTTTTGGTGAATATCGAAATCAGTAATTGTTTCAGACATGGCCTTATTGTTTCAAACAAATATGGTTGAATTTCTCAAAATCATATTAAATTAAAACTAACACGTTTTAATGTCCATAAATTTTTATTTAGCACAAAGTACAGCTATTAGTTTACTATATAATTTCAAAATTATTTCCATGATGGTCTGTTCTTTTTAGATGAAAATAAATCCTTAGAACTTTTAGCATTCTCTCAACCAAAGAGGCATGTTTTGTTTTTATGCAGATGCTCGGTATGCCTGGGCGACTATCAAGCAGAGGATAGGCTTCAACAAATACCAGCCTGTGCCCATACATTTCATATTGATTGCATTGATAGCTGGCTTTCCACCCACAGCACCTGTCCACTCTGCCGCCTATCCCTCCTTTCGTCTCATAAATCTCAAAATGAATCGCCTGATGTACCGGTGGAGTCGAGTCATGAATCTTCCATTGCAGAGAATAATTTTGTCACACCCCTTCCACAGATGCTTCAAGCGTGTGAAGAAACAGAAGCTACAGAGTCCGGGTTGAGGAATAAGGAACCTAGAACTGTCCTACACAGTTCCGAAGAAGATCCAAGAAGTTCTCAATGGGTTGATTGTAAGCGAGAATTGAGGGATGTAGGAAATGCAACTGAGTTGTATGAGCATACTCGTGGATCTTCTGGTAATTTGTTATTTTTTTATCATTAGCTTAGCTGATTCTTTTTTTCCCTCACATTTTTGCCCCCGTTTTCAAAAGAATTTGTTAAAGAAGTTTTTCTTTTGCTATTATATAAATGCAATTATCATAATTTGATTATCACATTTCCACTGGATATCATTATTGTGATGGATTGTGCCTTTTCCTATGTTTTATTTATGAGACACAACTTATTGTCTTAATTCTCATTTGTGAATTTGTTTAACAAATGCCTATCATTTGCACTTTCAAGTAGTACAGAAAGTACTAGAGTAATTAATCTGTTGTATACTAGAGTAATTAATCTGTTGTATCTCCAAATTTGACTTTATTCAATGAGGTCGCTTCCACCACAGCGTTAGGAAGAGCACCAGATAAAAAGAATCTGGGTTTAGCCATTAAACTCCTAAACGACTTTTCAGGATCATCCAAACAGTCTCCTTGAACAGCTGACCTCACAGATCTCTAAATGTCTGTATACTAATTTTATTCAATATGATAAATTTTCAGCTAATGACATCTCTTTGGTTCTCTGTCTGTCTATCCACACAGCTTGAGTTGAATTGAGGCATCAAAGCTGACAGTACCATCAAGAATTCTGCATACAAGTATAGTATCCAAGTGAGACACAGCGGTTAGTGTAAAAGCTTCTAAACTGCCATATTTCGAGAGAGTATTTGGTCGAATTCTTCTATAGAAAGGCAAGAAGCAGCTAAACTGAAACATTCAAGAAATTTTGATTTTAACATCCAAGAAGATGAAGGCTTGCTCATCAGCAAGGAGTTGCTAAGAACAATCGATGGAGTTCCTGTATAATTTACAAACAAGTACATTGGTGTTTTCAGATGGGAAAAGAAAAGCTTTGATGAAGGGTTTTCCTATTGATCTGGTGTCGGTCTTGCCTTGATGAGAACGTTTGGTTGCTTGTAGGTGAGTTTATCACTTGCCTGAATCTGATAGGCATCCAATTCTCATTTTCCCAATGAATATTATGAACAATATCCACTTTTATGTGGTGATTAGTGATTAGTGGAGTTTGAGAATTAAGATTTGATTGTAATGAAGGGTTACTATTTCCTTGGCATGAGCCATGAGAGTGTTGTATGAGTCATGCAACTACTATCTTGCAAGGCCTTTTCTTATGATAATCATCTTTCTGGTGCATTACAGTTGTTAGCAATAATTTTATGGTTGTTAAATTATTTTATTTTAATGTATGTTTATGTTATGTTATTTTTTTGAAGAGTAATGCACACTTATCACATTTTTACCCCAGATTTATATACCACATGATGTGACATGTCCATATCAAATGACACATCAATTACATCAATGAAGTATATTTTAATTAAGAAAATTAGAAAAACAAATAAGGGAATAAATCATAAAATAAAATAAAATATTAAACAATTTTAATGAACATTTCTCTATAAAAAAATTGAAATTTAGACAAGATTCGAAAAACAAATTTTGATAATAAAAAAAAAAGGGGAAAAAAAGATGAAGGAAACAGCGAACATAAGGGGAAAAAAAAAAAGGGCTGTTGGAACATAAAATACAATTAGGGGTTAATCGTTTTATTAGTCCTTGAACTTAGACCCGATTTGTATTTGAGTACCTCAATTTCCAAAATGGTTCCCATGGTCATTCAACTTCACTTTAGTTAGGACAAATGGTCATGCCGTTAATATTGTTAACTTTTCTGTTAAATGCAAAGGCAAAATGATATTTTTGTATCAAAATTGATTAAAATATGAATAAAAAATTAAAAAATCAAAATTATACTCTCTCTCTCTCTCTCTCTCTCTCTCTCTCTCTCTCTCTCTCTCTCTCTCTCTATCCCGATTTCTACTCCCCCAATACTTATTTATTTATTTATTTTTGTTGTTTTTTATTTGATTTTTTTATTGTTATTTTAAAGATATGATTATTTATTTATTTATTTTGGTTTTAATATAAAAATAACATTTTGCCCCTGCATTTAATAGAAAAAGTTAACAAAATTGACGGTAGGACCATTTGTCTTAACGAAAGTGAAGTTAAAGGACCATGGGAACCATTTTGGAAATTGAGGTACTCAAATGCAAATCGGATCTCAGTTCAGGGACTAATAAAACGATTAACCCTACAATTAGGGATGCTAGAAAACAGTGGGGCCTGCTTGGGCTTTAAAGCTCCAAGGAGATGGAGCCCTATAAACACTCTAATGCAACGGGTGTAGCACTTTTTGCTATTCTTACCCTATAACAAAATGGTATTTGAAATAACCTTTCCACCTATCATTGTATTATTAGCTCGGAATAAATTTTTTTTTTTTGCCAATTAAGGCTCCCCCTTGGGGTTGGCCTAACAAGAGTCTTCTTCTAGGTCCAATTGAACAACATCCACACTTTTACAACAAACACCATTTTACTACTTTTTTCTTTGAATCAACTTTTTTTTTGTCTTTAGCTTAAAAATCAGCTTTTTAAAAAGAAATGTGACTAGTAACATATCTTTAGTATAGTGTAATAAAGTGTGAATTGTTGTAAAGTATAAAGTAGTGGAGCCCACTTACTATTTGTTTGTAGACTTTGGTGCATGAGTTTATATGAAGATTCACGGGTGAATAGTGAATAGTGAAGATGATTGGGTAGAAATATCACGGGTGCCATTTATCATGCCTATAAATAGGACATTATTGTGCCTTTGCATGGATACCTCCAAGAGAGAGAAGAAAAAGAGAGAAGAGGAAGAGAAGAAAGAAAGAGGGTGAGTGAGTGGAAAGGAAAGAGAGCAGAGAGAAATTCTCCTAGAAAGAAAATTTAGTGAGCCACACATATTGTAAACACTAAAGTTGTAGCCCTATTATTTTATATAGTGGAAAAGTTACTGCTGCTGCTCTCCGAGGACGTAGGCATAGCCGAACCTCGTTAAATGCTGTGTCTCATCTACTTTACGTGCAGCTCAAAATTCGCACATATCCCAGTTCATTTTACAACATGAATTGTATAAATGGAGATATGTAGTGAAATAGTATTTAGGTTTAGTTTGAAGTTACACTGTTACTTCGTCAGCTAACACATTAATTGACAAATTTTTAAATAGGAATTTTGGTGATAATTTGCTTTGACTATCATACTCTGTGAATAAACACATGTATTATCATACTCTGTGAATAAACACATGTATTATAACCATCGATGACAATTCTTCTATTTATTAACTATTGAAAAAGTAAAATTGTTCATTTCATTAACTATTTATTAGCTAGTAGGAGCTTCTTATTTCCCAAACATGGGGAATGGAAGAAATTGAATTTCCTAATCTTCATTTCTCAACGTTCCTAAACATGGAAATGAACATCCTCCATTCCCATCTCGTGGGAGCTTTTTATCATTTTCTCTAAACCAAACCCCTAATTCATTCTTTTCAACAAAAATAAACCCTAATTTTCAGACCAAAAATTAAACCAAACTCTAGAATTTCGAACGTGAAATCTACATGATTGGAGAATGATCTGGTGTAGTGCAATGTAGGGGGAGATCGCCCTGTGGGGTTGAATTTGGGGGCAATCCAATGTTAGAGATCTTCGTGCTCCTGGCTTGTTTGTAAATGACGTCGTCATGGCTGCTCGAAGAGGTTCAAGAAAGCGTGAGAAAATTAGAAGGTTCACAATGATACGTTAATGATGGTTAGGGTTTTCTTCTAATCTCCGGGAATTCTTATCACCTACCTAATTCAGACCACTAGAAAAAAAAGAAAAAAAAAACACCCAAATTCAGACAAAAAATGAAACCAAACCGTAGAATTTCGAACATGAGAACCACTTCAAATCTGTAACAATACAAGGGCCCACATTATTATTTTTGTTTTGGAACAACAAACATCCAATTAATCCAATACTTTATTCAAGGAAATGTTTAGTTATAATGCAACAATGGTTGAGTTTTAGCACATTAGGTTGGAAATGGCCTTAAGTAACACAAATATTTAAGGGACGACATAATGTTGGGTAAATCCGATCGAACTGTCTAATCAGATGATTAGAGGGTTGAGTTGGTCTAATAATGAGTGAGTCTTGGGTTTAAAAAATTATAAACCGCTTTGTACATGTTGGGTTATTGCTTGGAACCAAAACTTAAAAATGAGTTTATTTTGAGTTTACCATACCGAATAGTCCAATCCAATCACAAAAAGTTTGGATTGAGTTAGCCTAATAATAAGCAAATTTTGAATTCAAAAAATTATAAACCACTATATATCGAATTGAGTCACGCATTATACCAAAACTGACCCAACCCAACCAACCCATGGCCGGCCCTACTAATATTTGCCGATCGATCGCTCCGCATCTTCATCTTTTGTTTGTGTTTAGTAGCTCCTCCATTTTGTCCGTATGTTGAAATAGAAGACCCAAACTAGAACAAAGAAAAGTCAAAATGTCAACTAGAATACGTAAGCATAGAGATGTACTACTCGCATCGCATCGCATGTGAAGCAAACAATCGCTTTGTTTGGAGGCTTTGCCATTTTAATACCTCCTCTCTCTCCTCAGTGAGCCAGTCCTCACATGTATAATTTGGCTCCTGCCCAAGGCTTCTATTGGAGAGTTTCTTCAGGTAAATCTGTGGCATAAACCTTTTTTCGATCTGTTTGGTTGATGAGAAAATTGTTCAAAGAGAGAGCATTTTTCTCTTACAAGTCCTTCCAAAGTCAGACCAGTTGTTGGAGGGGACTTGAATTTTTCTTACCTTCTTACTATTTATCGATACCAAACAGAACTAGACCAGTCGTTGACCTTCAATTTTCAATATATTGCCCCTAGATCTTTGTGTTTTTCTGAAGCTGTGTAGTTAGGTCAATCTAAAATTTTGATTTTCTCTCTAGTATTTGGTATAACTTGTGGTTCCCTTTCTTTCATTGATTACACTGAACGTTTGATTTCGTGGGTCTCATAGCATGTATTTTTGGGTTTTGCGATGTCGTTATTTAATTAGAAACTTTCAATTTCCTGACTTCTAACTTGTGCTGAAGCCTGAAGGTAATGACTGATGAATTTTTGTGGGTGGGTTTGTTAGGAATCTTGTTGTATTTTCATTGATTGTCTATTTCTCTTTGTTCTGATTACAGATTAGGGTCCTGAGAGTAGTTTCTTTTCTTGGTCTTGTAGGTGGTCCTGAAAAGCCAAAACCAATGCATGGTGGACTTACATTCTTGACTTTGAGTACTTAGCTGAAGAACTGCTCTTGTATTTCTTGGACGCTTTTGATTTTGTATCTGAGTTGTTTACAAATTACATTTCGTTTGTTACTGATGATGCTTGGCACTGAGGTTCACCAGTAGAATTGGTTGTAGACTACAATTGAGTATAATATGGGTTCGATTCAAAATACCGTTTACTACTGTTGTGTATCAAGGGGTAATCGGATCCTTTATGTATACAGTGGTGGAGATGGTGAAATTGAGAACTTGGCTACTTTGTGCTTGGAAAAGACTCCTCCTTTTCATAGGTGGTATTTTGAGACAGTGGGCAAAAGGACTTATGGGTTCCTAATTGAAGATGGGTATATTTATTTCACAATTGTTGACGAGAGTCTGGGAAACCCTGGTGTTCTTCAGTTTCTGGAGCATTTGAGAGACGAATTCAAGAAGGTAGACAGGAAGGGTTCCAGGGGAAGTTTGTCGAGTATGAGCTCTGTTGGCATACAAGAACAGTTAGTCCCTGTTATCCACCGCTTGATCACCTCCTTGGAGAATGTTTCTCAGAGTGGTAGTAATTGGACAGCTGAAACTTCCCTGTCACTTCATGCTGGTCTTTCTCCATCACCAAATGGTGCAAACGGACAAACTGAAGTTGCCACTTCTACAAAAGCCCCTCTATTGGGGAAGCCTAACAAGCAAGATAAGAAGAAGGCGAAAGATCATGTTATTGCTATGAGAGACATTGAGTTGGAGGAACATAGGAAATCTACGGATAGAGGTGTCAATATTGACTCAGCAAATTCAGATTCTAATAGCCATGCTGGAGCAGGTTCTTCAATTGCATTACAAAAAGATTTGGGCTCAATGAGGATTAGGTCAGGCTCTCAAGGCATTCGAAAGAAGTGGTGTCGCCAAGTGCGAATCGTCCTTGCCATTGATGCGGCTGTTTGTGTAATACTGTTTGTGATATGGTTATTGATATGTAATGGTATTGCGTGCATCCGTTGAATATCTTGTAATATAAATACGATTCCAAATTTGATCAGTTTCTAAAGTGGAGCTTGAAATCATGATTAGAGATGCAGAAAATCATAAGTCATCAAGAAACAGGTCTCCGGAGAGAGATAGAGAAGAAAAGGTGGTGGAGAGGGAGAGGGAAGAGGGAGAGATTGAAAGAAGTATATGGAAGCAAAGTATTAACCTTCTCAATGCTGTTTTTACATCTGTTTGAAGGTATGTGCTCAAAATACAGATGGTTGAGGAATTTGGTGTATAGTTTTACAGTTCCAATGCTTTGTATATTCAGATTTATAAAATTATCAACTTCTCAGTTCGAGTGTTTCGATGACCTTTTGCAATTACATAATTTTTGTAGTTGCTGGGATTTTTGGATGTGTTCTTCAATCATTTCAGTATTATTCTTGGTCTTTTGGGATAGTGTATCATGCATTGAAGCATCCTATTAGGTATGGTTGTATGCGTAACCTCTCTCTTGCTTTGTTTATATTTGTTCATCGTTCTCAGCATCTTTGGTGGCTGGCTGGTTGGGGGTGGAAACAGCCAGCTATATAAAAATTCTTTTTACAATTTAGGGAATTGCTAGGATGTTTTTTATTTTTCAAATGGAGGGGTTTGTCACTGGTTGTTTTTGCATTTTTCCCTAATTATTTTCTTCTCACAAAAAAAGATATCGTGTAACATGCATGATATTGTGTTGCGAGGTAATTAAAACATTCTGAAGGGATTAGTTGCAATTGTAGTTCAATTGCTATGCGATAATGTCCCAAGTAACTCTTGGTCTAATTATATTTGCTTTTTCAATTTTGGGAGACATTTGAATCCCCAAAAATTGATAACAGAAAAGGTTTATATACTCAGACTTTAATAAAAGTAATGTTAACGAAAGCCAATTCACCTTAAAAGAAAAAAAAAAAAAAAAAAAAAAAGCTCAATAAGGTGTTGATGTTACAAACAGGTAAATTGCCTAGAGAGACATGAAATGACAAAAATTGAAGGTTAAAATTGCTTTAATCGAGTAGTTAAATCCTACATGAATTTGAAAACTAGAAGAGATATGTCAAAAATAACATATCAAAAAGCTTGATATCAAATATTTTATTATTATTTTTTTAGTTATAGATCCACTATCATTGAGTCACTTTTCAAATTTTATGCATTATATAGGCCTCTTTTACTTCTAAAAATATAATAAAATAATATAATATTCAACATTTCGAGTGGAGTTAAATTTTTTCCAAAGTGTCAAAATGCCACATAAGCCATCAAATTTGAATTTAACATTTTGCAAGATGCTCTTAGATTGCAATCAACCAGTTCTTGAAAAGGACTTTGTGGATCCTACATGCTTTATCAAAATAACAGTGTTGGGCATCACACTGTTTTTCACTTCAACTCTTTCAACAAATTGGATATTACTTTCAAACCATAGCTACTTTGGAGATTGAATGGTGAACAAAATTATAAATGTGCCCATGTAGTTTGCAGCACTTATGATCCTCTTAATTGATAAAACATTGCATGATAAATAGAGTCACAAAGGTAGAGGTGGATAGGCAAATGAAATCTTCTTGAGCTTGAAGCATTGAAGCCTTGGATTGCTTGCGTTCTTGGCTAAATGGGTAATGGCTAACCAGTCAGTCAGTCAGTAATCTAGTTGAGTTGAGTTGAGTTGAGTTGGCTTCCTGGTAAAACAATGTCTTAGTCTAGTCCACAAATGAAGCTGATGCAGAACACAATCAAACCAATATTCTCATTTCATTTGTACTCATTTGGTAATTGAAGTTTCATCCCTCCCTACTAAAGATTTGTTGAGGCACTAACACTCTGAATACAGCATAGTGATGATTTAAGCTTGTTTCCCCTTGTAGTCTGTGAACACTACCCAATGCCCCTGCATCCGGGTTTGGGAAAGCAAAGAATATACGCCTAATTCTCTGATGGACAAGTGCCATTGCACACCTTTAATAAGAATATAATATCAGAATATTGAACATAATAAAACTAGTTTAAAACAAAAAACACAAACTCAGGTTTCCAGTTTCCACAGAGAGAGAGAGAGAGAGAGAGAGAGAGAGAGAGAGAGAGAGAGTTTCATAGTGGACATTTCAATTGCATACAGTGTGTATCAGCCAATGCAAGATTTCTCTAAAACAATCCTTTCCACACATTATCTAGTGTGTACAGAGGATGCAATACAGATTTATAATGCAAATTGTATATAAATGTGCATTTATTTGACAGACAACAAAAGATAGATTTTACCAATGGAGCTCAGGATGACAGAACCGAAATGATCAAGCCTAGATATGGAAAAGATGAAATAACCTAAGGATACGACGTCAAATCATGCCTACATTTCCAGACCTTTGAATTGGAATACCTACGAGATTATGAAAGAAGTATGATTAACAAAATTTAAGATGTCAACTAGGTTCAAGTTCCTATCAGCAAGCATGTAAAGGCAGTGTAAGAGTTAAAGAAACAAATAATAATAAGAAGTTACAGACAAGGATTTCAGTATGGAACCATAATTATCATTTGGACCATACATAACACAAGCATAAAAAGTTCAAAGAAATGTTACTATCAGGAAAACTAACAAATTCAGGGACACAGTAGAAATCTAGTGAGTACACTATTCATGAACTTACATTATGCACGGTTCCCAAACAAGGTACATGTCAAAACCTGTACACAGATAAGGCCTGGCTGATAAAGAACTGGAACCTTCACCATTAGTCAGATTGTCGTCACTGTGAACCTGAATAGATAATAAGATTCTTAAATATTAATTTGAATACAAGTCACCCAACCCAAGAACTTCGATTGTTCAAAGACAATGTTATTGTGAAATTACAGTTATACCGTTTTAATGATTGTGTGACAATGATATACTTCACATTTCACAAGTTTCATATTCAAAGCAATAGGTCCCCTACCGAGAAAAAAAGAACTCCTAAATGACGGGAAATGAGTGGACACTAGACAATCCCTCCCTTACCCTCATTTAGTGCTCTCCCCAAAATGGTACAATTTGAAGCACAAAGAAACAACTCACATTTGTAGAATTAGTCTTTTGTCTTTTTGCTGGAGAGCCTGCAGAAGAAGACTGCATGTTGTCCATTTCAAAAGACTTATCTTGGATTTTTCCCAAACTGGGGAAAAGATATCTGTCTCTGGCAGCAGAAGATTCAATAGCAACAATGGCAGCATGACGTAAAGGGTGCCAATAACACGAACTCATGTCTGATTGTTGATCAGCCCATTGCCAAGGATATAAACAAGATACGCCGGTACATAATTGTTTTGATTTGTCTGGAAAACTATTTGAATGCACAGTTTGATGGTTCAATACTCCATCCGAATCACTATGGGAAATAAAAGCTTCTAGCTTTTCACAGCAGCTGGTTTCAAGGGTGATCTTGTTTGTGGGACTATACAAAGAGCAAGTTTGATCACATGCAGTAGTGATTACCTGTTTAACTGAAGGATCCACTATAACTGCAGCATTGACTACCTGCAGATAGAGTGAAGGTTTCAATTAAGGGTCAATCCTACATTGAGAATTTAAGCCTTGCATTACACAGAATAAACTCTTTGGCTGGGTTGGATGCCATAACTTTAACATGATAGCGTGGCAGGCAATCCATCCATGTGTTAGACCCAGTTTTGCCACACGTGCACTAAATCACCCAACATAATTGACCCAGGTGTTTGGCTCAGGCGAACCACACGTGAGGAGACGTGTTGAAAACATAAATCCTACATTGAGAATTCTAAGCCTTGCATCAACTTTAAGAAGTTGCTGTCTGCAACCCAATCTCTACCAGAAAGAAGTTGCCATAAAAAAACTTAGCCCCGTGCCTCTGAACAAATTTCAAGAATGAAGATTATGACCAACTCCTTTACAATCATTTATCATCTTTCTTAAAGGAAAAGTCAATATTTCCTCATTTGTTGACAATTTTTATACTCAAACTGATGCTGATCCACGTGTGTTGAGCAGCACTAACAAGGATACAACAGGGTGCTGGCTGAAAAATAAATAAATAATAAGGCTAGAAGAGATAAACATACATAGCACCACCCTGACCCTCCCAATTCATTTAGGATTCTTAATAATACTTTCAAAATATTAGCATCATTTTGAATATTTGAAAGCCTATGAGCAAAGGTTGACAAGTACTTCTGAAAGTCACAATGCTGATATGAGATAGATATTCATATATATATATATATATATATATATATATATATATATAGAGAGAGAGAGAGAGAGAGAGAGAGAGAGAGAGAGAGAGAGGCAACACAAAGAAAATAAAATAGTTACCAAATTATCGCTAGACTTTGCCAACTGAATAGCGTACTTCATGAATCTGAACACTGATTGTGAGTCCTCTTCACTGAATCCAGTAATGCCATCAATATTACTGTATTTAAAAGGTAAAGGACAAACAAACAAAAGTTAAGATAATATGAAACAAATAATTATTTGACATGTGTTGGAGCATTGCAGAACCAGCAGCTACAGGGAAAAAAAGAAGAAGTAACAAAACCCACACTGCAAAGGTGAAAATAGAAAAGAATATTTACAACCATCCCATATGACACCTTACACTTGTAAATGCAAATACTTTTTCTTATTTTTCCTGCCAGCATTAGCATAACTCATTGTCAGGTTCCATTTTCGTCATATATTATTAATATAATTAATGTTAGGCAACATGAATTATATTACTGTAAATAGCACTTTCGCAAGCTATCGCATCACCTTGTTCCATCATATATGTTCAGGAACAAATTCTAGGACTATTGTTCATCCTTACTGAGATATTTTTCACCTCCTCATCTCCCTAAACTTAGAAAGGAAAAACTAAATACTCCTGAACATCAATGATAGAGCACACTAGTCCACAAAGAAAGACATTAAGAAGTAAATTATTGTTAAAAAGGAAAAACACTTGGATAAACAAAACAAGAGCTTACTAGGTTGGTGGATGATAAGATGTTGGCCATAGCTTGCATTGTTCTTCCCACTCTTCTTTGGATAATGCAGCATACTTGCAGACCTAAAATTGAGTTGATTGACATGTATAAAACATGACAGTCTTGTCTAAAGCCAAAGTAAACAAACACAAGAGCATGTTTGGAGACTACCAGAAGAAGAGTAGGTTTCCAGAAAATAATAACAAAACTCATGCAAATCAAATTGCAATATTCAAAATGGGATAGTAAGTTCATGTGGAAGGGATCATAAAACAAAGGCCAAGAACAATCTCGAAATTCAATAGAATGCAATTAAAATGATTCCACTCAATAGTAAGATTATAGAGACTAATCAGTGTAATGCAAGATTATTGATAGTGCAATATTTTAATACCTTATAACAAGAGAAACATTAGGATTTTTTTTACATACTGACATAATTAAAATAATCCCCTTATGCAACTAAGACATCAAATATTACAATAGCACGACAGTAGTCTTTCAAATGTATCTTTTATATATATATATATAAGAAGCACTAATTAAACAAGATTAAAATGGAAAAAGAAAGACCCACTTTTGTGATAAAAGGACTCAACTTGTAGGAATTCATTAGCTCCTGTACATCATTCTGCATGCTCTCCAACTGATTACCATTTTCAGAAGCTAGACATAGGATCACAGATAGTTGAGTTTTTCCTGTAAGTTAAACTGATAGTCAACACCGTAAAGATAAGATAGTAAGAGCAACGTGGTGTCATCGTGTCAGGTAAATATCGTCTTGGCATAAAAGTATCATTTATTTGTAATCACCA
Source organism: Prunus dulcis (assembly GCF_902201215.1). NCBI lineage: Eukaryota > Viridiplantae > Streptophyta > Magnoliopsida > Rosales > Rosaceae > Prunus > Prunus dulcis. The sequence continues at coordinate 206,482 of NC_047657.1, read as the reverse complement.
ATCTTCTTTCTTTTTTTGTTTTTTTGATCAATTGGGGATGAGAGAATTCGAACTTGGACCTCTTCCAACATTTGGAAGAAGTACCACCAGACCAAGAGCCTAGTTGGTAATATACAATCTTCAACAAATTAAAGTTAGGTAGGGTTTAGGGTTTAACAACACCAAATAAAGTTAGGTAGGGCAGACAGAAACAGACCTCCTTCAACAAATTTCTTCTTCACCCGCTTCACGTGGCGGAGATTTTCCAATGGTGATATTTGATTCAAACGCCTACACAAATTTAATTACTTTTTCGCATCAATTTCGTCAAAAAGAGAAAGAATTGCAAGGCAGAAACACAATTACGACATACCCAGTAAAACAAAACAAACCAATATCATCATGTTAATAGAAAATATAAAGAAAAACAAAAACAAAAACAGAGTAATTGTAGCAAAAGTAGAAGAAGAAGAAGGCAAGCAGCACCTTACAAGAGTGTTAGCAAATTTTGGGTCGATGAGTGACGCAATTACATCCACTGTGGGTTGTTGGTCGGGAGCGATTGGGGGGTTGTCTGGGATGTGGAGGATCTGCCACGTGTCCATATTCTAGCTGGTTATCGTGTTCTTGTGGGTGGGCTAAGGGCTACAAATAAGAAGTAAGAAGGGGTTTTCAGTTTCGGATGCTGTCTGCCTATCTGTCTGTCGGCGATGATATTCCCAGGGTTTTTAGCGCAACGTTCAAGTACAAGGCGGGAGAGGGAACAAAGCAGCAAATACTCACTCGAGGCTTTCTTTTATTTTTCCTTTTTTATTTATTTATTAGGAAGACTTCATTTTTATCATTGAAATGACATGTCAATACAAATTCAACTGCCCACGTCATAAGGCTGAATATTATAAAAGAAAAATTAGGTTTTAGACATAATTAACTTTATTAATTAGTTTGTAAGATATTGAATATTTTGGTTTTAGTTTTAATACTTAGGAAAAAACTACTATTTTGGATTAGCCCAAAGAAAGGCCTAGATTCGTTGAGCCAGGTAAAAAATAACAACTGATAAGACAATTCTACCCTTAAAATAAACTGTATTTAATAGTTAAGCACAATAGCACATGTAGTAATTTTAGAGTTGTTGGATGTCCTTTTGGTAAAATTAGGTGGCTTTGGTTTTATATTAATTAAGCAAAATTAATTATCTTTCTTCCAAATTAGTTAAGTTTTTTATGGGTTAAAACCAAAGAGCCCGAATATAAAACACTATCGCTCTTTTATTCCAAAAATAATAATAATAATAATAAAAAATCCGTGGAAGATGTGAGTTCATTTAAAAGATTTCACTTGTATATTTTTCATAAACACATTATTTGTTTAAAAAGTTATCTTATTTACATGCAAGTTTTTGTCCATTTTTCTTTATCAGCTGCTGGATATGCTAATATGGGTTAATGACATAATTTATTTTTTTCCCCGTTTAAAGAATAGTATAAATAAATATCCACTTATAGTATTCTATAATCACTCCGGCTGCTGGCTTGCCAATAGAATAGAGATGGTAAATTGAGATGCATCCCAAATATCTTTTCCACGTGAGCAAAATCCGCCCGACGGAGGTGAAAATGTGGAATTACAACTCTATAGACTTGGTAATCATTTTGATCATATTTTTCAATCATAAAATTCATAAAAAGAAGGACGTTAATGATTCACTTTTTAAGACTGCACGCACCAAACACCTACATTTGTTTGTATAACAAGAATTGGCTTGGTGCTACTACAACGCATAAACTATCAAAAGGAAAATCCCCAAAGTAACAGTCTAATCAGGTAGGTATACGAATTTTGGCCCAAAATAAGTAATCTTAGCGCAAATTATAAGCAGTAACATCATATAATTAGACACTAATCGAATCTATTCATTAATCAGAACCTTTCATTTCGAAGGCTTCAAGCAAAACATCCCCATAAATGAGCTGAAACCCACTAGTATTATCTTAAATACATAACATGCTGAAAATAGTCGCTTGAGCATCTTAAGCCAGAAATGTCTACACCAGGTCAAATAAGCTTTTGGCAACAGATCAAAATACACTATACACGATAAGTCCATGCTAAAGCACACAATCTTGCAAGTCCATGGTACTAGGAACAAAAGTTTGCAAGTCCAAGTTCCTTAAGCTTGATACGGATGAGATTACTGGTGGACTTCATCTATCCCACTCATCCAAAAGTTGTGGAACCACTTTTGATTGTTGCCCTCCTACAACTGTCGGCATATTGCTCATCAACCTATCCCAACCCATGATGTGGGGCAGCACAAACTGCACAAGAAATATTTGTTTTTATTACAAGCATCAAAATGCATATCCCTAATTATTATTCCAGTTATAAGAAACTTTATATTCATAGTCATGTCATACACTGCAAGCAGTCTTCATAACAGCAAATTCAGCAGCTGTGACAGGAACTATGAAATTCTCTTTGGTTTTGAGGAGGTTGTTCACAACAGCTGTCACCAAAAGTAGGGGGCACAATGTCAAATGTAGATAGCATCAATCCCATATATCTCTATAGCCACATGACTAAATGAAGCAAAAGTACAACTTTAGACCAAGGTTCAGTAACTAAAAGCACACAGAATTTTTACTCAAAGCATCGAAACTTCAAATCACTTGCTTGAATTTAAAGCAACACTTGACAAATCGCAAACTCAATTTTATTTTATTTTTTCAGAAAATGTAAATACAAGCAGATAATTCACTTAGTAAGAACTTCACATTCATTTAAGTAAACAATGGAATACAAGAAGATATAGTGTACTTACCCAAAGAAACCAAGTAGCCACTGCCATCTGCATGACACTTAATTGACAAGCTCTTCCTCACTTGACCAGCATTACTGTAACATGAATTGCTCATTAAAGCCAATTACTATCTATGTCCCGAAAATAATACAAAAACAACTGATGTTTTCACATTGAAACAAAAAAATGATGCCCTCTGAAAATTGTGTTATCAAAATGCAGTTCTTTCCATGAGGTAAGGAAAAAAGAAATCACCCTTGTTACACATGTTTCCGCAAAAGTAGCAGGTCAGAAAATCAACCTTGATTTCATTGAGGGATCATGAAAGAATTCACAAGAATCCTTGGGACCCAAGCTTATCAGAGAGCCAACCTCCGTTGCTGATAAAGCAAATACCTAACAAATGTCATTGAGATTACTTAGTTATTTGGAAAGTAAACAAAATGAAAATCAAGACAATGTAAATAAGAACCGCTATGGAAATTACCTGCTTCTTTTCCCAGTCATACTTGCGCTCGCCAATGGCAGGAGTGAACTTCAACATGACAACACCACGCCGACTAACTACAAGATTTCCAGACTATACAATATATAAAGAGATGAATGAGGAGATACATCCTTGAATCCCTTCATAAGAAGGTGATCAATGAAATTATGAATGAAAAAGTAAAGATGCATACTTCCAATTTGGTGAATGTTGGGAGAACAGGATCCAAAGAGAGTGCAGCTTTTCCTTTGAAGATATCAAAAGAAGCAAATACATTATGAGCACTAGTTCCTGCAGGTTCAGAAACAAAAGAACACAGATAAGCAGAGTAAACTTTATCCAACAGGAAAGAAAGATGTAAGAGATAAAAATTAAAATTGACTGTTTAAACAAATTACCTTTAACAGAAAAACTCTTACTGGCAGTTGAAAAGCTGGTGCTATGTGTATAAGCATGCATTGATAAAGCACCTCTAGTGGGGAACTGGTTCCTTTTTCAACAAAGAAAAGCAGAAAAATACTAAGAGACAAGATTATGGAGACTAATCCTAGGAATGGGGAAGTGTTTGAAGTGTTGTTAGAGTTAGCCAATTCGATGAAAAACCATTCAAAAACTGATAAAATTTACCTTCTTAAGAAACAAGTACAACATCATTTTCACCTTAAATTCGGACCATAGCAAAAAGGTTGGATCCATTACAAGAACCGGGTTTCAGCAATTTTAAGATAATGCTCCAAAATTGGAAGCTGATGGTGTCTATACAGCTAAACAGGGATGACTTTCAGCCTTTCAGGTCATCTAGTTTCTTGTTAATTCTCAGTGTAACAAATGAACAGTCAACTAGGAAATAAGACGAAATCAATGAAATGGCCAATTCATGCGAGTGTGGAAGTCTATAGGTGTGTTAGAACAAAGTAAAAGTTCAATGTGGGTACCATACCATACACTGAAAATCAGAATTTGAACATAACGTATTTTTATAATACAAATAATATACATACCCATATTGACAAACCAAAACATTGCAACTCAAAGTTTCAACCTTTATTTCCAACACACCTATATATACAGGAAATTTACATTGACTGACTGATAAAAAGGAAATCCTTCATTTCTTAGCAGCCAATTCATACGATTCAAGCTCAGTGCCTCGACAAGGTAGATTTTTCACGCTATATTTTCAGGGTTTAAGGAAAATAAACAAAGGGTTTTTTTCTTTTCAAGGTAAAAAGAAAAAAAAAAGAAAAAAAGAAAAAAAAAAGAGTTGGTACCTGGAGGAGGACAAGAGGCGCAAAACCTTCATCATCTTTGCTAAAGCTAAAGACCTCCGAATCCGAAGTCCGAACTACTTCGTCTCTCAAAATCTGAAATCAGAGAATGCAGCGCTTTGTTGCTTTTGGTTTAATTTCGAGAGAGGGGGCAAATGAGTTTTATATTGGCGCATAACGCGACCTGCCGTTTCCTGGCTTTCAATCTTACAAACAAACCCAACGCTACATGTCGTTGGTTTTAAGGGTGAATATTATATTATTTTATGACAACCCTGTCCCTGACACAATTGATATTTCTCTGCGCCCCCAACTTGGTGGTAGACGAAATTACACTCTCTACGCATCTGATCTCATGAGATAACATTGTTTTACTGATATTTATCGGCAAATATTTAAATTAATAACTTTTTTTTCTTTCTAAATTATATAGTAACACAATTGTATTACAGTTTATAGTATAATATAATTGTATTTTTATTTTGAGTTATATTTCAACAATGATAATGTTATGCATTAATTGGTAGTATTATTGTTCTTACTTATCATATATTTACGCTATACGCTAGCCAGCTCTTGTAATTGACATCATATATCGTACTTTTGTATTGTATTTTTTAAGAACATACGTACATACATACACTGGTATAATTGCCTAACATAATTATACTACCTACGTACAGTTCTGGAGGACTGCAATTGTCTTATCGTATAAACTTGGTTCTTTTGATTTTGTACCTTGTGGAATTATGGTCGTCAAGGGATAAGTGTACCGTTGCAAGCTACTAAGAGCTGAGGTGGATTGGGTGTGCTGATCATTTTCATGTAGAAAAAACATGTCATTTCAATCAAGTACAATTGAGTATTAAATTATATAATATTAATATATGGATAGGGTTAGAGCCATTTTTAGTTGCCATGGGTAACTCTCTAACCCATCTTTCTAATAATAAGATTCCCAACAACACTTGCGGCCGTTATTACTATTTTCCATACCCCCAAAAATCCATCTCTCCACGCAAAGACAGGTGGTTATTAATTTGGGTGACGGAGGATGCAGCAGCATTTGCATTCTGATCATATCTTGCTCCTTTCGACGACGAGTCTTGATCATTTCCGAGATGAGACGTAACAAGGCGGTCCAGCATCCCCCATTCATTCATGCCACTCTGATCATGATGATCTCTTCCACCTCCTCCTGCAACCATTGGTGCTTGATTTGGTTCGCACGTCCCAACTTCCAACCCCGGCTCACACGCTTGGTACCGGAGGCTCTCACTGCCACTCTCACAGTCTCTAGGGTTTGTCATGAGCTGCTTCACCATGCCGTGGCCCGGGGAGTCGTCGGAAGGGAGCTGAGTGTAGTCGTACCCGGCGAGGGGCTTGTGGGTTGGGATTAGGGCTTGGGGTTGGAAAAGAGAGTACTGAGGGGGTGGCTGGAGGTGGGCGTAGTGAAGGCCTGGGTTGTTTAGTTCGAAGGCTTGACTGTGTTGTTGGCGTAGTAAGTATTCATTGTCTCTCTGGGTATGCATGAAGGAGCGAGCTTGGTTGGTGCTTGATGTGTTGTTGAGCTGTTGATGATCCGATGAGTTCATGCTCGAGCTTCCCCCTTCATTCCCAACCTTGAATAAGTTCTTCTTCTTGAATACCCTGCAGATCACCCACCCATCTTCCTGCATTTTTATAAGGTTATATATATTTGTGCTTGCAAATTTCTCATTTAGTTAATGTTTTAAGGACTTACACTAGATAAGTTTCCTTGAGGATCATCACCATCTTCAAGGCGATACTCATGCATAATCCAGTCGGTCTTTTGGCCATGGGGAGCTCTCCCTCTGTAGAAAACAAGGGTTTTTCTCATGCCAATCTTCTTGAAGGTGTTTCGGATGCACTTGTCCCGTCCTGTTGCCTTCCAAAACCCAGCATTTGTTGCCCTATTTGTCCGAGAACCTGTTGGGTACTTCCTGTCCTTGTGGCTGAAAAAGTACCACTCATTTTGTGGTGTCGATCCGATCCTACATCTCTCTGTACGTACGTACATACATACATAAACACACCAAAATTAATGAATTAATTAGAGAGATATATCAGATTGTATTAGGAGAAACTAAACAATTAGTTAAAGCATACAATAGAATCATATTGCAGATTGATGTGTTGAAGTCGCTTCATTAATTGTTCTTAGCTAATTTTATCACAAACTTTTTATGTGGCACAGAGAGAGAATGTGCATACCCTGGTCAATTGGTTGACTTGACTCACTACATGAGAAAGCCATAGCCGTATCTTGAAGAAAGAGCAGCTAAATAAGGACAGGGAAAGATTTACATAGAAAATCTTGAATCTTGCATAGGTAGTTCGACCAATTCATTTTGATATGGCAAATTGAGCAACTTTATTTTTATGGAATTGAGAAACTTGTACAAATAATTATATTTTATCAATTTTACTCGATCTATTCTAGAATAACGTGAAAAAAAATAACAAATTTGCAAATATAATTGATCAATTATATGTTAAATTCTTGGTATGTATGTGTCTATATATAATTGATCTAACCAAAACCAATTAAGATCGAGTAAAGACAATCCTAGAAGTAAAGATCAATCATTCCAAGCCTGTTCCTAGCACACTACATCAGAAGCTCTTGGCAAAACTAGATTATAATTAAGCTCAAGATATAACACTACTGCAAACAAGAAAATTAATTGACAAGTTTACATACCTTGCAACTCCCAAGGTTCCATCTTATTCAAGTCCACCTCTCTAATCACCTCCATGTCAAACTTCTGAAACGAGACCTTCTTCTTCAAATAGTAGTGAAGCAGCTCTTCGTCTGTCGGATGGAATCGAAACCCCGGAGGCACACCCCCAGTCGATGAATTAGCCATATCCCTAGTTAATCACCAAATCTCTTTCAAATATATATGTTTTCACTCTCAATATGTATATATCTACAGCAATATTGCACTAACAATTCAGTTAGCTAGCTTTGCTCTTCTCTCTCTCTCTCTCTCTCTGTATGTGTGTGTTTTCAGTTTGAGCAATGAATCAAATTTTACGTGGAGGTGGTGTCGTGGGGCTTAAATATCATGATGATTGTCAACGGGAGGGCTTTGATTTAGGGGTAAAGGTTGACGGCCGGTGACTACGCCGACGGGGATGGTTAAAGCTTTCGTAAAAAGCAAGTCTGAGACTAGGATGGCTTTTTTCCTATAATTTACCCTCCCTGCCTTCTTCATCACCTGCTTCTCTGGAGAGTGGTTCCACTCTCCAATCAGTTAGTCAATAACACTAAAGGATTGTCTTCCTTCTTCCATCTCCTATTATTTTTCTTACACATTAATTCTCATTACCCTTGGGACCTTGTCATATGTGACCATGTCTCACTACCATATATTTGGGATCACTCTACTTACTAGTTAGTTATCAATTGAATTATATTTCAACAACCACTACATGGTGACTTGTTGTTAGATTGAAGTATTGAGGAAAAGGAGAGAGAAAGAAGAAGAGCAAAGGGAAATAAAATCTAACAGTCGATTTTAGAGTCGAAAATAGTCAAATACGTAGAGATAATTCGTTGAAAAAATGACCAAAGAGCCACAGTAATAAAGATTTAGTTCGTTAGTTCAAAATAAACTCTCTCTTACTGAATTATGCAATTCTAATAAATTTCCCTACAAGGTGCTTGAAAATCAAAGCGTGATTGAAAATGTCATAATTTGAATTAAGGTTAACACATTTCTAGAAAATGGTAGATATAACAGTTGGTTGAAAATGTGAGACCTAAGCCAATGACACTCATAAAAATCTGGACTTTGAATTTGATCATATATGTATAATACATTCCACCACGCGCTCCACAGTGACTTTGGAGTAGCACTTGTTATTTGGTTTGTAATTAGTATAAAGGAAGTATTTAAAGCAAGAAACGATCCCAAGAAAATAAAAAGTAATATAATTATGAGATACTTGATTGTCTCCAAAGCAAGGTTTGGAAAAACAGCTATTAAACCTTCTTGGGATTTTCGCGTTTGATTGGACGGCCGCAATTTTATATGCATTATTAGCATTCCTCTTGGCTTTCATAATTTTGGGTTTTGGTCTTAAATCTTAATAATATCAAACAGTTGGAGACGCAGTCGCCATAGCTGGGGCTCGATGGCACATGTGAATCTTGATGTGGGGGGGGATCACCTTCAAAGCCCTTGAGATTAAGTCACTTGATTCAATTGCACTCTTCCTTTCTGTGTTTCTGTTTTTGTTTTTGTGGTTTATTATCCTTTCGATACGGGTCTACCCTCTGCTTATGATTATATATTAAAGGATCTCTGAGGCTCCATTTGGAGTGATTTTCTTTGACGTACAATCTCATCAAGCCATGAGATGAGATGACCAACCACAAGTGTAGGCTTAGGCTTCGGCTTAGCTAGCTATAGTAAGTATGCCACATGCATGATAGCTCAGTATATGACTCCGTGTATCATAGATATTTCATGGAAACTTCATTTTTCGTATGGTTCATGTATTTTCATATTCAATCCATCGATATCATGATCATGTCATGTTCTTTGCTTGAATGCAATAAGGCTGTATTCTCTGTCTTCAACATCATGAACGATAGAATTAGGGGTGATCAGTCCGTTTGGTTCAATTTAAACCTCAAACCGTACACCTAACCTCAATGAGACATGACAATTTAAATTGGTTGATTCGGTTTAGGCCATAAACTAATGCACAATTGAACCAAACAAATTCATTTAGTGACCGGTTTGGTTTGGTCATTTCCTCCATTAATTACATATATCAAAGAATGTATTATATCGTAAATTGAATCATAATTGAGAAAAACGTTTTAATATTTAAAATGGTGGAGATAATCTGAGAGAGATGTCCTCAAATTCAAAAGAGTTCATATGAATTTCACTTTTTGACATCTAAATGTTTCCTATCATTATGAAATGAAGCATGTCGAATATGGTAACCGATTTTGACACACGTACCCGAATCAAATACGAAATTCCAAATTCCAAAAGTTCAGAAATTTTTTATGTAAGTTAATTTAGTAAGGGAAAAATAGAAATTATAAATCATATAAAAACAAATAAATAAATAAAATCCTCTCTAATATACTCTATCTTCTTATTTATTCTCACTTCTCTAATAATATAAGAGGTCAAGGCCAATTACTCTATCTTTCGATCCTCCATCAATATATTATATAGTTAATGTCTCCAGAAATGACAAAGCTGTTGTGGCTTCTGGATGGTGTGTGATTGGGCGATTTTAAATATTTAAGAGTATTAATGTAAATTAAAGTACTTAACTCAAGTTTAAATTTCGATTAAGAAAAAGACTCGAAGTTAAAATAAAATAGATCATATATATAATATTCAACATGGAAGATATATATCCAACTAATTGCAGGCATTTATATTGTCACATCCACGTGTATAATTAACATGTAACAACAATAGCTACAACTCCACACGACGAGATATAGAATCTTGTGTGAGCTAAAGGCAAATGGCTTAACTCTTACGTAGTTTTGATTGAACGTTAAATTTTGATGACAGCTAAAGTACTTGACTAAACAGATGTTGTATATTATCTAATGCCTGGGTGCAACCATTTACTGTTGCTTTTGATATAGATGTTTGGTCAATTTCTTAATTAATTATTTGTTTAAGTATGTGGTTTCTGGGAATCTAGCTAAGTTAGCAATTGTCTAACTTTCTCAAACTGTTTTGCATAGCACAGCCAATACAAATAGAAAAACTTTCCTTGTAACGGAGATAGCACTGTTTTGTTATTTCCGATCAATAATGCAATGACATATGAAAAATTTATCATGCATACATATGTCATTGCGCTATTAGTCGAGATAACAAAAAGTGCTATCCCCATTGCATGAAAATCTTCCTCGATAAAGTTGCACATCTTGCATGCATGTATATGTCATGTGTATGCTCGTCTCTCTTTGAATGAGATATATATATATATATATATATTAATTATTGGCTCGTTTCCTTACAACTGAAGTCTTTCGATAAAATGATAATTTTCTATAAGTTATACATATAATTTCGGCATAGAAGTTCAAGCAAGGCATTAATTTATTTACTGAGGGTAGCTTCTGGTGGGAGTAAGTAGAACACAAATAAGACAGACATTTTTACTCATTACAAAAGCATACAATTGGTCCATTTTTTACTCTTTGAACTAAATTAACAACAAAACAAGACAAGGGTATAGCAATTAGCTGGTTGATGCATCCGATGTGACATTTCTTAAATAGAATAACAATTTAAATTAAATGTACATGGGGAGGAACAACACAAGACTTGCCTTTGTCTCTTGTCTCTTGTCTCATCCTTTATCATCCTTATAACGCCGACCCCAATGCGATGCCATATGTTTTAGCAATCACACGAAAGGAGGGATGGAGGGAGCAACATTTGAAAATCAAATTCAGCAATCATCATTCATCAGCCTTTTCAGTATACTCTAGTGTTTTAGTACTGGCGGACTATTTTGATTCAAATTCTCGCCAAAAGATTGTAAAGCAGCAACAACAAAGAAAAGGTAAAATAAAAGACCCCACGAGTGCCGAAAGTCCATTATGACCACCAAATTTAAAATAATTAATTCAGTTCATTTGTATTTAAAAGTAGCTAAGATTGCAAATTTGTATAATCCCTTGCTTGCTTGCCTTCTCCTCATCTCTTGCTCTTACTCACACAATAATGTCATCAATGAGTACTGGAAGCTCTGTGTGGCAGTGGTCAGCTGGTAAAGATCAATTCAATTTCCATCATCATCATCAAGTGATGGCCTCTGGCTCTGGCTCTGGCTCTGCAGCTGATGATCAGTACCAAACATGGAGGGCAGTGGCATCAAGGCTTGCACTTGACAATCAATTCAGAAATATGACAGAAAGACATGAGTATTACTCAAATGCAAGTATTGATCAAGAAGATGAGGAGGAGGACTTGAATAATAATAATAATTATTGTTATTATAGGAAGATTAATTTCAACAATAATCTTAATATGCCTTTGCAATTGAGATCGTTAGAGGAGTTTAAAGGTGGTCAGCAGCAGCAGCAGGGTAACACTAGTCATGATAAGTGGCATAAGAGTTTGCCTCAGGCTGAAATGCTGCCTAGGAATGAGGTCTTGGGTGGTTACATTTTCGTGTGTAACAATGAGACTATGCAAGAGGATCTCCATCGCCAACTCTTTGGTAATTTCTCTTCGCTCTACGGTCTACCTGATTAATTACTAACAGTTTCTGCATCCATCCAGATTCCATATTCATCTTTGTTCTACATTTCTTGTAATTTCTCTAGATATATAGGTGATCATATCATGGACATAACATTCCTTGAGTTTTCTTCATCTTCTTCAAGTGAATAAGGAATGCAGTTATGCAAAATGTTACAAATCTGATTTATTATTTTTGCAGGGCTCCCACAGAAATATAAGGACTCTGTTAGGGCAATAACCCCAGGCTTACCCCTTTTTCTTTATAACTACACAGCCCACCAGCTGCATGGGGTATTTCAGGTTTGCCTACTTTCTCTCTGGTGTCTGGATCCTTTTAGAAATTATTAGATTGACTCATTTGTCTTCTTTTTTAATTTTAAAAGGCTGTAAGTTTTGGAGGGTCAAACATTGACCCAACAGCGTGGGAAGACAAGAAGTGCAGAGGAGAATCAAGATTTCCAGCTCAGGTTTGAATAGGTTATATATATGTGACAACAGCTAGCAGAATTGAGACTGAATAGGTTTGATATGAGAAGTTGAATTGGTTTCAGGTTAGAATTCGAGTGAAGGAAAGGTGCAAACCATTAGAAGAGGATGCTTTCAGGCCAATACTTTACCAC